>NC_056738.1:498050612-498350612 GCF_019279795.1 Protopterus annectens
ATAGTAGCAAAGGAAAATATCCCAAATGCACTGCTTACATTTTATGTATTTCCTTATCTGCTAAAATATGGAAAAGTCACTGGGTAGACCAATCACTTCTGAAAGTGGCTCTTAACAGAAAGAGGAAGGTGACATGTTAGATACCACAAAATATTTGGTTTATGTGAAAACTATACTTCCTACGTCATGTACAAAATTTCATTGTAATCAATATCATAAAAACTGTAGCCTTTTAATGTCTCAGTTTAAGGGATTTATTATGGGAGGTCAGTTTTTAGCTTTTAAGTCAAAGATTATATGCCTGCAAATCAGCAGCAAATATTTTAAGATATAGCTAGCACCTTCTTCAAAGTGATAAAATGTAGATTTTAAGCTGCACAGTATTTCCCCCTATTTTATTAACAATCACAATGGAGATGCTCTCCACTCTAATCAAATCTGCATGATTTAGAACTTAAGCCCCCAGCACATCATAACCACTGCAATTCCTCACAGATCAAACCACTTCTAAAGTCCCTGTTATCTAATTCTTGGCTCTGCTCTTGTCTAACTCCTGGCTGACTATCTTTCCCTCTTGTCTAACTCCTGGTTGACATCCAGCTGTATTGGTTTTCCCATACATACCTTATCGATCTTCCTCTGTAGATGTTTACTGTCTACTTGATATACGTCTAACTTATCTCACCTATAAACTCACTATATGTATCACTTTACTTTCTCTAGATAGTTTGTTTCAGTCTTTTCACAATTGGTCTAACTATCTCATTGCTTCCAAACTCATCACCTACACCTTATACTGTGCTTTGTATACTATATATAGGTGACATAGTCACATCTACCATAATTCATGCTTAGAAGATGTATTACAAATTAAACAATTATTTATTTTCCTACTTTTTTATGTACTAGTTATGCTCCATAGTATACTTTTTATGTATATCTTAGTATATTTATTACGTATAATTTGTGTTCTTCTGTTTATGCTACTACTGAATAAGTTTATAAACTATGTAACTTTTATTTGTATCTTTTAGGGCTTCCCCCCAAGGCTTCCACTGAAGATGGGCCTGTGTCCAGTTGGATCATCCCAGTAAACAAATGTCAAATAAATTATATTTTTTTCCTAATTTGTTCAAATTAGGTTTTAGAGCTACAATTAATTTTAACCAAATGTTTGGGGTGCTGGAAACTGTTCAGTTAATCAAGTTAGGTAGCTAAGCTAGAAACAGTCTGGATTCAACATGATTGTGTTACATAAAACAACAGCAACTTATGTATTCAAAGTACAGATGAGCAGGATGCTTTTTTCTTTCATGGGAAAAATCTGTTATGAATGCAAATGAAATAAAATTGTTGCTCATAATGCTTGCCTACCAAATTTCATAACACTGACTGACATTATGAGTATAGTTTGTTTGATATTGTCTAGGTCAGGCCTTCATATAGATAAAATATGTCATTTTTGAGCCACAGACTGTAAAAAAGGCTGTGGTTCTGTTGTTTTTACTAAAGGTATGCCTCAACATCAGATGATCCCTTTCTAGGTTTCTATGTAAACCACAGCATTTTAAGATATAGCTTATTTTGTTGCTGCTTTATAAACATTAATTAGTTCTCCTATTACTTTTCTGTAACTTAAAGAGAGTAAGCCCAGTTTTTCCAGCCTCTCGCTATACGACAGTGTACTTAGACCATCTAGTACTTTAGTAATGTCAGAATGTGTGTGACTTCTCAATTGCCATCGCCATGTCTTCAAAATTATAAGTCCATAGGATATTACTAAACTTATGTGCGATTTTAATATGTAGGTGAATAGCCCAAGAAGCATGTCAAAGTTTCTTGATTTACTGAATATTAAGAAGTAGACTACTCTCTTACATATAGATTTACAAAGTTACAAAGACATGCATCTGGAGTGTTTCTCCCTGGGCCGCCGCAGAAAATTGGCTCATTCCAAGTCGGACTTTCCTGGTAAACAAATGTTAAATAAATAAATAAAAATTATTATGTTTCAACATGGGATTTAAAGTATAAGGACCTCCTGGCTATAATAGTTTCTACAGTATTTTATTCATTTACCCATTTAAGCAATTGGCCTAATAAGTAAAACCTTGTTTTTTTACTTCGGTTTACCAAAACTCACTTATTTATGGGCATTCAAAGACTGCAAAAAACTAGTCCACATATTTTATTCATCAAGAACTCTTGAAGATATTCTCCATTAGTTGGATTAGATGTCATCAGCATTGGGAAGACGATCACCTATCATATCAGATATACATATATTAAATAAGTTAAAGTCCAATATATGTCTAGAATTGGCCATTGTGGTACAACTTGACTTAATATGAAGCAGTCAGTAAGATACCCCATTCCACTGATATCCTATTCAGCTTTTAGCATTGTGTGCAGGTATTCAATGAAGACCAGAATGCAGGTGCGACACAGGACTGCATTATGGACAATGGCTTGACAGGTAGTAACTTCTCTAGCAGAATATGCTCTTCAAATAAAAGGCAGAGGTTTATTATTTTATGAATAGCGAAATCTGATGCAATCTCTCAGTCATTTAGCCAAAGTTATTTTGGATAGTGTATTTCAAAGATTCTTATTAGAAAAAGAAGTGAAAGTTAATAATCTTTTCTAATAGATTTTGTTCTGTCTGCAGAGAACAGTTTGTAATGAAAGTTGGCAAATGCATAGGCTTGTCTGATGTTAGTCTTAGTAGTGGCCTTTGGCATAAAGGAGCATTTGTTCACAATGACAACCTACCCTTATGAAAGAAGGGATAAGGAGGATCCACTGACACATCTTTTATTTATTTTTATTTTATTTATTTTACATTTGTTGACCGGGATAGTCCAGCTGGGTACATGCCCATTTTCAGTGAAGGCCCGGGGAGAAAGGCTCCAAAACACAAATAGTAATGCCAGTTTAAGATACATGGGATTTTACACTTTAAATACAATATAATCAACAGGAGGGTAATACAGAGATTTAGTAATTAGAAATTCAGTAAGTGAACATAGATACACTTAATACATTTAGTACATCAGTCTAGTAGAATAACAAACATAAGGATGAGAGCAGAGATGCACTCAATACATTTTAGGAGTAGTAAGCACAGATATATTCAAGATTATAAACATAATGAGTAGGGTGGTAGTTAATCAGGGTTGGTACAGAGGCAGAGCCAGTGTGTTTTAAAATATTGTTTGAGGCCATTTTTGAAGAGGTTTTTGGAGGGTTCAAGGGTCAAAATTGCTGGGAGAGAGTTCCAGGTTCTGCCAATGGAGTTGGCAAATGGAGTTTCCAGCAGAATTAGTGGCTTTGGGAGTCTGTATCAGTAGCTTGTTAGATGAGCGCAGTGGCCTAGTGTTATAGTAAAGTTTTATGATACATGTGAGTGCAGGGGTATTGTCAGGGTTATAGAGGATGTTGTGTGCCATAGTGAGTTGACTGAAGAGGATTTGGTTGGGCAATTCAAGCCACCCCAGGAGATTAAGGTTTTGACAGTGGTGTGCTCTATGTGTGGAATTGGTGGCAAATATGGCAATGTGGTTGTAGGAGATTGCGAGTTTGTTGAGTTCAGATTTATTCAGATTAGTGAGTATGGGGGAGGCGTAAAAAAGGGTAGAGAGGAGATGGGTGCGGGCAGTAGAAATCCTAGCTACTGGGGTGAGGAAAGGCTTGTTTCTGTATAGTGATCCAAGCTTTTTGTTGATGGTTTTGATGGTTTTGTTGACATGCAGATCGAATTTTAGGTAATTGTCAACTATGACACCTAACAGTTTTGTGTGGCCATCAGGGGTAATAGGTGTACCATTATTCGAGGTAATGGTGATGGTGAGAGGGGTTGATCTATTGGTTGGGGCCAACACTAACAGTTTAGTTTTGTTGGTATTGAGAAGAAGCCGGTGGTTAGTGAGCCAGGTTTCTACAGTGCTGAAAGTATTTTGGATTAAGTTATGGAGTTCTGTCAGAGAAGAGGCGGTACAGATCAGGGTGGAATCGTCTGCACATTGGATGCAGGTTGCATCTGGGAGGGCAGAGTGAAGATTACTGATAAAGATGGAAAAGAGTAGGGGGACCTAGAATTGAGCCCAGGGGGTCTCCAAGGGTGAGAGTTAATAGACTGGACAGTTTGTTCTGCCATAGTACTGCCTGTTGTCTCCTGCTTAGATAAGAGATAAACCACTGTATGGCATTGTTGTCAAGGGATATATAGTTTTCAGAGCGTGAATGAGTAGTTGGTGGTTGACCATATCAAAGGCCTTTGAAAGGTCAAGAAAGAGGGCAGAGGATAGCCTATTATTATTATTACGGTTATGATTTATGAGCTTGGTAAAGGAAAGTAAGGCAGTAGTGGCGCTATGGTGGGGCCTAAAACCATGCTGTGAGTTGGCCAGCAGAGTATTCTGGCAAAGGTGATGCATGAGTTGCTTATGTATGCATTTTTCCATTATTTTGGCTAGTGGGGACAGGATGGTGATAGGTCTATAATTGGATAGTTCAGTAGAGCTACCACCTTTGTGGAGGGGGATGACATAGGAAATTTTCCAGATGGAAGGGATGGTTCTTTCTGTAAGAGTCCTGTTGATCAGAATGGAGATGGGGTAGGCTATGGAGTCAGCAGCAATACTTAGGTAGTCAGCAGAAAGGAGGTCTGCAGCTAGAGTGGTGGGTTTCATTTCTTAATTAGGGAGCGGATGAGTGTGGTGGGTACTGGCTGGAAATTGAAAGTTGGAAGAGTGGGGGGGTGCAGTGGGAGTGGGGTCAGGACCTGTGGGGTTTAGGCTGTTGGCAAGAGACTGAATAGTTTCCATGTAAAAGATGTTAAAGGCACTACCGGTAGCCTCTGGAGAAATGTTGGTGAGACTGGATGGGGATGGAGTGGTAGATTGTCCGGGTTGAAGGAGTTAATTTATACCTGCCCAGAATTTGTGTGGGTTGTTTTGTTGTTTTACTAGAAGGTTATGATAGTAGTTTTTTTTTGTCAAGAAGAATGGATCTTTTTGTGTAATTTCTTTGTTGACGGTACCGTTGGTGGTCGAGGGGGGAGGGCTTTAGTATGACGCCATTTGGCCCAGCTTTTATTTCTCAGACTGATTTTCGATTTGGTTTCTTTTGAGAGCCATGGTGCTGGGCTAGATTTAGTTCTAATTGTGCGTACAGGAGCATGGGAGTCAAGAATACTTAGGAATACCAAGTTAAAGTGGGTTACGGCCTCATCTAGTGGCAGATGTTTAAGGGTAGACCAGTTGACTGAGTTGACAGCATTTTGGAAGTGGATAGGGTTGAACTTTTTATTACTTCTGATTGTTTTAAATTTGGTTTGGTGGAGGTTTTCTGATTTTTTGTTTAATAATGTAAGTTAGTGAGTGATCACTGAGGGCATCGGGGAGGGTACCAGATTTGTACAGATGGGGGTGGCTGTTGATGAGTATTCAATCTAAGATACTTTCTCTCTGGGAAGGTTTGCTAATCCTGGTAGGGACAGTTATTGTTTGTATGAACCCATAGAGGTTTATATGGGAGATGGGGGGTACAGCTATACAGGTGTTCCAGTTGATGTTGAAATCACCAAGTATGATGGTTTTTTTGGGGTAGGTTGTGGATAACCATTGCAGAATTTCTTCTACAGTGTTTATGTTGTTACCTGGGAGGATGTAGATACTGACAATATTTATGCTTTTGTTAGCATTAATCTGAACTTTAGTAAAGAGGACTTCCGCGTTGTTGAATGTGGGTGGGTATGAGGTGAGCAAGGTAACTTTTAGTGAGGTTTTATAGAGGACTGCTACCCCTCCACCCTTTTTACCTGTGTGATCTAGGCGATAAATGTTGTATCCTGGTGGGAGAATTTCATTGTTATCTGTACGGGGTTTTAGCCAGGTTTCTGTGAGGCACATTATGTCAGGGGTGAGGGTTGCTAGTAGGGCATGCAGGTTGTGAACTTTATTGTTAATGCTTCTAACATTTAGATGGAGGGCCAGGAGTGAGTTATTGGGTCTGCTGGGAGTTAGTATATTGATAGGGGTGGGGGTGTTGGGGCTTCTCTGCATAGGTGAGGATGGGCCAGGGTTGAGATGTATATCACCATCTATTATGAGTTTGTAGTGTAGATCTATTATGAGCTTAGTGAATTTATTTATGATTTTTAGATAGTGCTTGTTCCTGTGTTTGGGGTTAGTGGTATTAATTGAATGGTGGGTTGGGGTAGATGAAAGATAGATTTGTTATAAGAGATATAGTTAGAAGGGTTGGTTTCTTGTGAAGGTGTGAGTTAGTTGTTTGCTGTTTTGGGTGGTGGAAACCGAGGTAGTGTTGGTTTTCATAGGCAGTGATGAGATAGAAACTAAGTAGGAGTGGTAGGAGGGGGAGTGCTATAGTGTACTTTCATGCTTGTTTGACCGGGTCTTTAGCTAGTTTTGGGCACATTGTTAACTGGGATGAGATTTGTGTCAGGTGGGAGGAGAGTAGGAGGGGTCTATAGGTGATAAACTGATTGGTAGTAGAAAGGTGGAAGTGGCTATGTTCTGTATAAATTTAACACTACTGGGGGTGGGTGAGAATTGGGGGCAGGGAGAGGCGTGAAGCAAGCCCAAGCGTAGCAAGGGAGAGCGGAGCTGGGCTAAACCACTCTACAAGATTGCTAAATCTTTTGAGTACAAACGTTAGATTTAGCGCAAACAAACAAACAAGACCAATTCTGATTATACACTTAGTGTTTTGTTCCTGTTGGAGGGTAATATTACAACTTCTGTTTTAGTGTTGCACTATCCAGATTGTATGCCATTCTGCTGAATGGCTATAAGCACACAACTGTTTTCAGTAGTGTTGTGCTACTTTTAGAGGTAACTGGTACCTGGTAGCGATATGGCTTTGTGCTGGTAAATATAAGGGTACAGTTTTCTAATTAATGGGTTCCAGGCTAAACATTTAGTGAGCCACTGTTGTGAATATTGGAACCAGGCTGTTTAGGAGGTTGAGGATTCTACCGGAAGGGCAATGGAGCGCTACTCCGTGCTGTAGACCCAGGACTGGCAGAATTAAGATTAACTGAGAAAGAGTACAGATAATAACCTTAAAAACTTTCAAAGTGAAGGGGTAGGAGACTTTATTTTCTTAAGTAGGTCTTCAGGAAGATGGTGTCCTTTCTGGTGATTGTTGGCCTTTCGGGTGAGGAGTAACACACAGAGGGGATAGCACCTGGTGAAAGATACAATATTAGAGCAATGGTAGTGTTACAACCTGTCCCTTTAGCTAATACAGCTGTCTTGATATTCACAAAGAATAATATATTTCCAGGACAAGCACTTTAATTCTGCAGATAATACTGTCTTGAATGGGAAAGGGTCAGTTTTCCCATCATAAAATAGAAATCCAGATGAGGAATGGGATTTCTTAAAAGGCAGTCTAAACAGAAAAATACCATTCAGAAAGGCTTTGCAGACCTTCAAAAAAGCTAAGGAATAAAGAATTTCTGCCCTAATAAAAGCTGGAATTAGCTGCCAAATGAAGCCTGACTGGTGAGTAAGTGAGTCCAGAGTCAAAGAACTGCAAAAGGTTTACCAAACTGGAAGGCACAGGAAATATGAAATAGTGTCAAGACCTTTTGCAGAAGTTCATATCGAAAAACAGGTCCATTACTTTTGTAAATCTTCTTAGGCATTAGGTTATTGGTAAAATTAGATAATCTGCACTACTCTGGATGGAAAAGCAGAAGTGGAGAAGCTGCACAGTTAGGTGTAGAAAGTAGAGATCCAGATGGGGCTTGCCAGAGGGATGGAATGGCGAGGTCCTTGAAGGGACATAGCATTTTTTTGCCCCAACTGATTGCTGATCTTCATCCACTTTCTGACCAATCCCCCTATTCATTCTCTTCTGGGAGAGGTCATCAGTTACACAGCTATCAGGAGTGATTCTACTAGTTTTTCTTTATGCCCTACCACCACACTGCACACACACACACACACACACACACACACACACACACACACACACACACACACACACACACACGCGCGCGCGCGCAGCATGGCGGCAGTGCATGAGTAATGGGCTGACAGTCCAGGTCATCTCTCACCTCTACAAGTGTCATTGCCTACAAGCAGTCCCAGTCCTACCCTCCTTCCTTAATTATAGAGGTGGTTTCCCTCATCTCCACTGGAGAAAGCTCACCACACTGTGTGTTATAAAACCACCTATATCCAACCCTCCCATTGAAAGAGGTGAAGCCAGGCTCTGAAGGGACATAGATGGAGATGTGTTTCTCCAAAGATAAGTCATGATTAAGGGGAAACTATACCTGTCAAAGCAAAAATGAGGCTATCAGTATAACTTTGGAAATGTGTTGTTTGGCTTTTTGGATGAATCTCACCATAAGAGGAAATGGCAAAAAGTGTAAACAAGTCCAAATTTCCAATACGTAAAGCAGTTCAAGTGGATCATTTCTGAATTGCTGTCTTTGGAATATTGCGCTAGTGTAAGGATAAAGGAAAATAAGTTGCTGTACTTGGCATTGGTTGGAGAGGCAAAAAGGTCAAAGCAAGGATCCCCCCAGTGACAGAACAGTTTCAGTCCTACTGAGGAGTTGAGAGCTCCCTCATGTGGCATAATCAGACAATTACAGAGCTTGTCCACTTGTCTAGTAGTGAGTTAGCTTCCTCTGGAATAAGCTTTGCTACCAGAAAGTAATTCCAAAACATAGCCCATTCCCAAATCCTCAGTGCTTCAACACATTTGTGTTGAGTGGGTTCCCAGTTGTTTTCAATATAACAAATCATTACCATTTTTTGCCCCAGTCCTCCTCTGACCTTCAAGCTGATTCTCCCAGCCAGACTACTGATTTGTTTGTGACCCTCGGTGAGACATGGCTCATTCATTCTCTAAGGGTGACGGATAATTGTACAGGAGTATCACTATTATTTTAAGTAGAACTGGGACTTTTAATGTAAAGATACTACTCTCACAAACATCTAATTAGTATCCAAGTTGTTGGCACGTAATGTGCCTTCACAATGAAAGGCATACTCCTGCATGATGTGAGGCAATTGTCCCTGCGACCCATGAACAGAAGCACCACCACATCATCCATAACCACTATTGTGTTATCTGTCACATGCCCTTGCCCTCCCCACAATAAGAAGATGGAGGCTTAATCCTCATCATTCCTCTAATTTCCTCCACTCTGCCAAATCTGTCAGGCACCTGAGCTGCTCGTTGTACTTCAGTATCCTGGGTCATAATCCGGGCTTTATTCCTCTATTCCAGTGGAGCTGGTTAAATCACTGCCATTAAATCACTGCCATATCATTACAGTAGACGGTTGTCACATCCAAGGGAAAAAGTCTTGAGAATATAGGAGAGTAAGAAGAATTGTCCTCATCTCCAGAATATTTATATGTAGATGGGCTGCAGTATGTGACTAGATACCAAGGTGCCCATGGTGACTGTCATTACTAGTGTGTGAGTTTGGACTAGAGTACCTCATACAAGATTGTAGATGCAGTCACCATTGCAGATATGACATAGAGACTCTGGAGAGCTTGACATGCTGGATCACAGTGTTTGACATCTGTGATGCCCACTGTAACACCTTTATTTATGCTTAGCAAGAGGTGCTATCATGATTGTGACTGTCATCAGCCCTAAAGTTCTGAGACAAATATTGGCTGTGGCAGACTGCAGCAGAATCATCTGCAACACCAAGAGTTGGACAGGTTGGATGTTTACTAAGGGCAGTCAAGCTCTGCACACAATTGTGTTCACATGGCAGCCCACACATATTAATAGCTGAGATGTTCACTGTGACAGAACCATAGCTATGTCATCTGGCACCTTGTGCAGGTCCCAATCTGGCACCCCCAACTCTAAAATGAAGATCAAAAAAAGCTCTTGTACACTGAAACTGTAGCAAACCACTTGCTACAACTGTAAAATAAATGGCTTGCTACAGTTACAATTCTACATGTGAAGAACTACAGCACTTCAGCCAAGACCACAAACAGAGTATCTGCACCCCTTTCTGAATTTCAGTACTGTACTACTACTCCATCAGCATTTGTTGTGTCCATTAAATCTGTGTATTTGGGGCAACCTCCCCCTTTCCCCTCCTCTAGCTATGCCTCTGCACTGTGATCCCCATAGAATAAAAGAGACCTATGAGATATTTCCAAGCAAGGTTTAGACTTTTTAGGGAGGGAACAGCCAGAAGATATCCCTACAAATAAAGGATATTTTTTACCCCTTGCAGTCTCTGGTTCAATGTGACTCCAGACCTAGACTTCATGAGCACGATGAGTGCTGTGATGATACCAAACGCACAAGTCTTGAATTGGTAATGACTAAATTCAAACTAGAATTGAACATACTACCTGGAAAACTTCCCTACATTTTTGTAAAGGGAGCCTCCAGAGGACACATCCAAACTCCCTCTTGCAAGCATGGAAAGGTAGGCAATACTATGATGTACCAAAAGATTTCCCATGGGGATAAAACTGATTAGGCTGCTTATATTTAAAATGGGCCTGAGGTCCATTGTTTTTCTTTATAACCAAAAAGAAGTTGCAGTAACACACTAATCTTTTCTAGTCTAGTGAGACCTCTTGGTGGCTCTTTTGCTAACAGCTTTAACACTGCTCTTCCTGCTACAATTTTTGGATCATCTGCAGCTTCAAGGGTGGGGAAGGGGAATGTATTCCCTGTGGATATCACTGTCTTTATCTATTTGTGCCTGGGGCTGATCTCCATACTGGCACCATCTCTCCCTATCTATTCATCTGAAGAGCAAAAAACAAAGGTCTGCTCCTTAAACTGGCATACTGACACACTAACCAAGTAGCCAGATGCATGCAGTGCAGCACCCTCCTGCCTCCTACCCCAGCTCTTCAGTGGAAGATCAAAAAAAAAAAAAAGGCCACGATCTGATCTCCTAAAATGCAGTAGCCAACTAGCCAACCAGGTGTTCTGTTTCTGCATCCCACTTCTGCCACTCCTCAGCTGAGGGGCAATTGAAAAAAACAAAAAAAAAAAGGTCTGTGATCAGGTACCTGGGGCTCCTGAAATGCAGAAGCAAATCAGGTCCCATTTTCTGTGCACTGCCCTTGACCCTCCTTCCTCAGATTTTAGTTGAAACAATTTTTTAAACTCTAGCAAACTGCTTGCTACAAATGTAGCAAGTAGTTGCTACAGTTTAGACCCCACATTAAGTGCTACAGCTCTCAGATTTGACCACAAATGCAATACTGGTTTTTAAATGCTGGCATAAACTGAAGTAAAGAGCTATCAAGTCACTACTGGAGTCCAGTGTTAATTGGTGTAACAACTATTGAATAGTGATGGCTATAGGACTACTTTACCCTTTAGATAAAAAATAGAATTACACAGGTGTAGGATGACCACTTTGCTTCCTTATGTAGATGTCCTTTCTCTGGTCATTGTTTTCCATTTGCTGCCTTTTTTTTTCCTCACAACATTGTGCACTGCACTCTCCTACACCACCCCATATGCATGGCATGCATCATGCTTCAGTCAGTGCTGGATCTACAATGGTTTAATTCAGATTTCATAATGAATACAAAATGTGGTTCCATAACAGTGTTATGGAACCATATTAAAAGTATTTGTTTAATGCATTATATATTGTGTAGCCTTTTCCACAAAATACCATTTATATGTCTCTCTAGTTCATGTATACTTGAGGGGGTTGACTTCAGAATGGTTTGCAGTAGAACGGTATCTTGCCAGATAGCCTTAGCAATGTTGTTCTGACTCTTTAGAATCCAGCCCCAGATTGATTATTGCTCTTACACTTTGGTTGACATTTTATATAAGCATGTAAATATGTATGCATGTATGAATTTTATTTATTTATTTAATATACAAAGATATGTAAATATAGTTCTTGTTGCAATTAAATGCTTATGTTTATTTCGCATAGAAATTTTGTTTACTTGGACAAGGTTTCATTTGTCTTGTTTTATTTAGTTCTTTGAGGTTTTTAAAAGTAGTTCTCACCGTTACAAAGTGTTTGTGTTTATTTTATACTTATATATGGTACAATATAACATTCTGCTTCTTATAGCTCCCTGTGCTGATTATACTTTGTGAGTGTATTGCTTTATGGCTTCAAATAGTAAACAAGAGATCAGCTACAAGTGCTCACATGCTACTTGCTCACAATGCACTTACTTGCTACCAGCTGTTTGAAAAAGCAAGAGCACAAACTCCCAATAACCCGATCTCCCATAACTACTTAACCATCCCAACATCCTATCCCATAAAACTGTATAGCTTTACTAGAACATTAACTCTAAAAAACTCCATTCCTGTTCTCTAACCCTAAGACTACCATCTCATCCCCTAACTTTAAAACTCCATGCCTGCTCCCTAAACCTAAACCTCCCACTCCAAAAACCTAAAACTCTATTCTCTACCAGTGGCCTAATCCACACTGCTACAGCCTTCCGCATCCTCACCACAGTTACTGCACTTATCTCACTCAAATTTGAATAATGTTTTCAGATAAGCTGCAGCAGCTCTTTTTCTGAACTCACGTTGAAGTTCGAGCTTCCATAGCAACCTACCCAAGCTACAAGACTCTCCAGTCCCTGGCTTTCAGATGGTTGTCTTCAAGTGGTGGGACCAAGAGCACTTGTAGTAGACCAGGAGTTCTGTTAAAGTTTTTTTGTATGATTCATATAAATAAAACAGTTACCATGACTGGGCTGTAACTTTTTTAGTTTAAAAAGCCATATGAGGAGTAGGCAGCTTAGTAGTAACTAGCGAATAAAAGACGTCTTAGGTTGGAATTCAATAAAGCCTACATGGAGTAATATTCCATGTAGACATAGTGGCATGGCACAAACATGGAAACTAGCCACCGAGCGATCCAATAAACAGAGCAGAGGGGCGTGCATGAGCATGCAGACACGGAAGTGTCTATGGAATGCAAATTACCTCATAAACTGGGGAAATCCATTTAAATTAGGGTAATTTGCAATCCAATAAGCAGAAAGGCAACCATGTAGGTGCCAGGCTGGTGTCAAAAATGTACAAGGAAAAAAATGTGTACTGATATGTAAATTTTAAAAAGGGGCTGTAAAAGCTCAAAAAGAAGGTTGGATATTGCACTGTAGGCATGCAAATGGCCAAAACTATGGTCAGTGAGTTCAAAAAGCAATGCAAATCATTAAAAAAATATTATTTTTTTAATACATATATTACGTCTGCATGGTGCACAGCAATGCTCAAACATGCCGTTTTGCAAAAAAAAAATTAACTAAAATGTTGAAAAATGAAAATGAGACATTTTCAAAAATAATGCATTAAAGTGCCCTGCATGCAGAGTGTACAATGACAGGTTTCAGTGGTTGCTAACGTGGCAGGCCCTGGAGTAGTGAAGTATCCAGGGTATAGTCAAGTAGTTGTATGCAAATGAGCTTGGGTTACTGAATAGCAAAAAGAGTTACTGTGTCTGCAGATACAAACCATAGTAGGGCTAAAAACATGTAGGTAGTAGTAGAACAGGTAGCTGACATCAAAAGGGTGTGTGTCATGCTATGTTTAAGTGGATTGGAGCTCAGCAGGCACCCGTTTGCACTCAGCTAAGCACAGCCAAGTGGGGGGGTGTCCTGTGCTGCTAAGCTGTGTTTAGCTCTGCGGCACATGTTTTAGCTGGTTTAAGCTAAGCTGAGCTTGCCCATGCATGAGGACTGCTAAGCACTGTTTATACTAGTGCCGAGGGTTTGCATGCCATGCTACAGTGCTTAGCAGTGAAAGAAATAAAAATAAATAAATAAATAAATAAAAGGAAATAGCCTGGGAAAGCCAATCAAGTATAAATGACTGATAAGCCCTGTTCCACTGCCACTGGGCCATTCAAAACCTTCAATGATAAACCCGGCAGGTGGAACGCATCATAGTCAGCCAATCACACAGGCTGCATCTGCAGCACACCACTATAAAGTATGCATACACCCTACAATCTGATTTTTCCCACATACTCTAGAGTACACACTTGGGAATTTTAACAGACAAAATGATAGGGGCTGCTGCTGCTCTGCTAAATCTGTATCTGCTAGAGTCTGAAGTCAGTGCTGGTGCTGATGCTGACAATAAGCCTAGACTGAGAAGGAGAAGAGTGTTCAGGCCCAGGGTAACCTTCCAGGGGCTACATGAGTTGGAGATAGTAAAGCGCTACAGGGTGGACAGGGACATACTACAAGAACTCACCAAGCTTTGCCTCCCTCAACTCAGACCTAGAGCCAGCAGAGGGGAACCCATCTCAGTGGAAACAAAAGTATGAGTAGCCTCTAGAACACTAGCTACAGATACTTTTCAAAGACCTACTGGGGACATAATGGTGGTCTCACAGGCATCTGCATCCAGGGTACTCCACCAGTTCCTGGCTGCCATGGAAACACATGCCAGTGAGCACATATATTTACCCCACACCCCTGAGGAGAGGGCCAGCAATATTCATCTCTTCCACCATGTAGCACACTACCCTGAGGTACTGGGTGCCATAGACTGCACTCATGTCCACATCAAAGCACCACCTGGTAATGAGGTAGAGTCTTCATCAATTGCAAGGGGTACCACTCCATCAACTGCCAGGTCATGTGCAATCCCCAGGGCATTATCATGAATGTGTGTGCTGGCAGCCCTGGCAGCTATCATGACTCCCACATCTGGCATGCATCACAGCTGCACCAGACGTTTGTCAGGAGCGACATCCCATATGGCCATCTACTGGGGGATGCTGGCTACGCACTGGAACCATGGATGATGACACCCATCAGAAATGCACACACACCTACTGAAGAATGCCATAATGAGGCACAAGCACAAACTAGGAACATCATAGAGCATGTGTTTGGGCTGCTCAAGTCACAGTTCTGCTGCTTTGATATATCTGGTGGAGCCCTGCAATACTCTCCAGCCACATGTGCACACATGTTCACATTATGTGCCATGCTACACAATATGATCCTCCGGAAACAGCTGCAGCAGGTACATCACAGGGAAGGGAGACACAGCCCTGCACCAGTGCCAAAGCCCCAACAGCCACAGGCGGACTTGGAGGAGGAACACCTGAGCCTATCCCTGTAGACAGATGTAGGCATGCCCAGTATGCCCTGGCCTTGAGAAAGATACAATGCATAGCACATACACTGACATCCTAGGGACCTAGGGACTAACACCTTACTCTGACTCACATTCATAGTAAAAAGGAAACCAGCCCCACCACACAACCTGTACCTTACCATGTATTGACTGTGTATTGCATGCATCTGACAGAGTCAGCCCTGAGGCACTGTGATCTCAACTGCTGCAGGCACAAGGTAAGTCACTCTTCTTTACAACAAATGTATGGGGTACTACACTATGGTAGCATATGTATGGACCTGCTCCATGTATGCTAGATAATAGAGTGGGCTACTGGAAAACCTGCAGACAACTGACAGCTATGTGGGACAACAGGAGTTCTCAGCCCAATACTGATCGCCCCATAATATGCAGTAGGCCCCAAGGCAGCAAAACCCAATGTACAAAGTGAAGAAAATGACAAACAGTGGAGTCATAAGACAGATGCATGACTGTCAATGCTAGAGTCCCCTACCCCTAACACACCCGTGTTCACATACAACTGCAGTAATATTATGTTTGCAAGGTAATAGCAGCAGACCACACAATCCCAGGGCTGTTCCAATCAACCTGATGACATGTTCCATTTCCACAATATGCAGGGGTCAATGTGCTATGTATGTCTGTGCTTGATATTGTCAAGAATTAAACTGCACAATCAGGTGGCTGCTGTGGCTTAGTGGGCTAAGTACATTATCATGGTCGATGGTGTTCATGGTTCGAGAGTGGCTGTGCCACTATTTTGCATGTGAGCTACACCTATGGTAGGAGTTCTACAGACTGTCCATATGTCACTATTTGTTACTGCAAGAAAGATGGACAAAGCCAGAGATAATGGAGGGACAGGGGGCCAAAGATAGCTCTGAGTTACCTACATGGTGGCTAGTAGAACAGCAGGTTGTAACAAGTCACAGTAGCAGCAGGATGTCAAGACTGTCACGTAACTGTGTCAGTACTTACAAGTCAGTGGGCACCAGCATACCTCTTAAATGTACAGTTTCACAGAATGTCCACAGTTTTGCTTCATATGTCTGATCCATTTTTCATAACATTGCAGTTTTCTGGCAAACTAGTGGCAAATCAATAAAGGTCGACATTAGAAAATAATGACAGACATTTGAGATGCAGACTTCATACCCTTCAGAAAAGTCATGCTAATACAAAACCTGTTATTCTACCAACTGTCTAAGTTTGTAAGAGCAATATTAAAAAATTGTCCCTGTTATTGACCTGTGTCCCACTTTTATATATGGCTTTGTACAGATGTCTTGCTCTAACAGGTTGAAAGGTATGGGCACTATGTAGCATTATAATACCAATACAACACAAACTGTCGGAGGACCAGAGTAGACATATGGGGTGCAATGCTGGACATTTTGCAAAACAGGTACAGTCAGAGGTGTGAAGTCTGTAACCCTATATGTGGTGTTACATATTGTACCTCAGTCACAGCCTACCTACAACTACATAGAGCTGCAACTGTGGACAAAGCCAGGAACAGGAGCGGGGCAAAGGCCCAAAGATAAGGCAAAGGATGAACTACTGGCCAGACAAATGTAGAAAGTGCAGAGTAGAACAGGTTGTACAGTAGCATGGGTTCCCTGCTGTGTATGGAGTCAGTAACTCAAACGTCTGTCAGCAGTTCCTCACTTCAGTCTATAAAGATCTGCCACTGATGTACCAGCAAATCACATTGCTATGTAAAACGTACCAGACATAAGATGAAAAACCCTGTTCAGTCTAATACAATCTGTACACACCCTAGGTATGGGTCAGATATTATGGCTAGCACACATCTGGGGAATCCATTCGGCATGCTATCAAGGAGGTACTGGACTGTGTAATCAGGTGCAGCAGCCAACTGGCTGTAGCACACTAAATCCTGGACTGGAGTACAGGTTGGTTTGGACTGGTGTCCCCTTGTAAGTACTGACAGTCACACTGGGCATGCTCCTATACTTAGCTAATTTCAGCCCATGTCTGAAGCCCTATCTGCCTGTAGAACTGAGTTGTCAATATATCTCTGTGCATAGAGACAGCTATGCATACCTAACTGTCTCGCCTTATCCCCATCAAACATGATTACCCTTATCTATCAGTATGTGGCACATATATGATATATAGCTTTATATAGATACATATATATGTCATATATATGTATATATATATATATATATATATATATATATATATATATATATATATAATAGGTAATGTATATATATATATATATATATGTATATATTATATAGAGAGAGACAGACGGGGGGGAGACATAGAAAGGTATAGAGTGATGTAGTGCTGCAGCCACTTGTACACCAATTGTTACCAGTGATGTGCACAACTAGTACGGTGAGCTATAGTGTGTACTACTAGGTAGGTGGGGGTTCTAATCTCACATCAGCCACCTTGTGTGTGTGTGTGTAGGTATTCCACATACAGCATCATACACATGCCCAACAGGCCTCTGTCTGTGCAATGGTCAGTCATTTTAGGGCCCTATGACTAGTGTCCTCCACAACATTGCCCTCCCTTTCAACAGCTGCTGATGTCATCCACCCCAACAGCAGTGGCAGACACTCTCCAAACACATAAGCTTTTTGGTGCATGCAGTATGGCCTTGTGACTAGTGTCCACCACAACAGTGGCCTCTCTGTCAACAGCTGTTGATGTCATCCACCCCAACAGCAGTGGCAGACACTCTCCAAACATATAAGCACTGTGGTGCATGCAATATGCACGTAGCAGTATACTCTATAGAACTGGATAGGTAGGGGCTATAATCCCAACAGTAGCAACTCTGTGAGTGTGTGCATCCATAAGTATATACCCTTGCAGAAGTGTGTCTGTTTTGCCTATGTGTGTGCAATGCTAATACATTTTCAGGCCCATACCTACCTGTTAACCCTCACGTTGGCTTATTTTACAGGGTCTGCTGATGTCATCCACCTTAGAAGCACAGTGAGACACACTTCAGACACAATATCTCCATGCCACATGTGATAAGTACATAGTACTATAGTGTATATAACTAGATATGTAGGGGTTCTACTCTCAAAACAGGTAACTCTGTGAGTATATGTGTGTGTGTGTAAGCATATCTCCTTGCAGCAGTGCGGCTGTCTTTTGTGTGTGTGTGTGTGTGTGTGTGTGTGTGTGTGTGTGTGTGTGTGTGTGTGTGTGTGTGTGTGATGATTATACAATTTTAAGGGCCTGTTAACCCCCCCATTGGCAACCTTTGTAGGGCCTACGGATGTCCTCCACCTTAGAAGTACAATTATACACTCTCCAAACACACTAGCTCCATGGCGCATGCAATAAGTACATAGTACTAAAGTGTATATAACTAGATAGGTAGAGATTCTACTCTCAAAACTGCCAACTCTGTGACTGTATGTGTGTCCGTGCAAGCATAGCCCCTTGTAGCAGTGTGGATGTCTTGCCTGTCTGTGTGTGAAATGGTTATAAAATTTTAAGGGCGTGTGCAAACCTGTTAACCCACCCATAAGCTCCATAGTGCATGCAATATGTATGTAATGTTATAGTATGTACAACTATACAGGTAGGGGTTCTTCTCTCAACAAGTGCAGTTCATGAGTGTGTGTGTGTGTGTGTGTGTGTGTGTGTGTGTGTGTGTGTGTGTGTGTGTGTGTGTGTGTGTGTGTGTGTGTGTGTGTGTGTGTGTGTGTGTGTGTGTGTGTGTGTGTGTGTGTGTGTGTGTGTGTGTGTGTGTCTGTGTGTCTGTATACATATATTCCCTTGCAGCAGTGTGACTGTGTTACAGTTACCACATGTCCCACTGTGCAAGTTGCATTCCAGGCTTGGACAGGTGTCTCCTGTAAAAACTAAAACAATACAAATGTCCCGAGAGTGTAGGACAGCAAACATTTCCGACATTATTCTAATAGTAGCATAAAACAGTAATTTTACAGCACAAACACCTAAATGTTATGAGAAATAACATAATCTAGGCAAATGCTATTATGCTGTTATATTGTCAAAAAAAGTGAGGTTGTGTCCATTGCACTTGCCGTGGGTATGGTTTCTCCTGCCAACTCTCACATTACTACAAAACGTGTCCCACATTGGGCATTTGATAAGGTGGCAAACTTAGTCTGTCTTGCCTATACATGTGCAATATGTATGCATTTTGAGGCCCTGTGAGTAGCTGCTTCCCCCCAAATAATCCACATGCATGTAGGCTTGAATGCTTCCCACCACCACCTACATTTGTAGGTACTGACCAGGTCTGTGGACATCTGTAAGTTGGGTGCTGTCTGTCAGTGACTTCCCAAATGATGTTAACATACTGCAAGAGGGTCTTACATCAGCTAAGGACTTGTGCCAAAGTCCTGGCCTCAAATTAAATGCAAAAACCTGTATCATCATACCATTCAGCAAAGACATGGCCCCACTGTTTACCACACCAATGGCAACCTCCTAAACGCACAACCTGTGTTGACAGACCTGGGTACTCAGGTAGATAATTTCCCATTCAAACATCATGTAGCAGCAGTGGTCAGTAAAGCCTTGTATATGGTTCATCTCATAGGTAAAGGGATTGCATTCAGAAAAAAGGTGGTCATTATCTCTTTATAGTCCTCACTTCATACAACAATATTGTACTACAATGCCCTGTTTGGTATGTACCTATCCAGACATCTGCACCAAGTGGAAAGGCCACAGAAATACCTCAAAAAGGTAATCCATGGCCTCCAACACCTGTCCCATGCAGACAGGCTCAAATCACTATTGCTCCACTCGGCATTGGACAGGTTGCTCAGAGGTGGGCTGTGTCATGCCTACAAGGCAATGTTGGACCCTGCCCTACTACAGCTGCCCCATATCTGCAAGTCTAACCCCTCATGCATTACCTGCATGACAGGCCTGAATCTGATATGTGACATCAACACAATCTGCTGGTGAGACAGGTTTGTGTCCCAAAGGCTACCCTGTCTCATGAATACACTTCTCATACAATAAAAGCACAAACCAGTCACACAGAGCTCCTATAAAAGCTGTCCCTCCTCAACAGTTGACTGCATGATAGTGTCATCAAAAACACCAGTTCACATGGATAAAAACTGAAGTTTAATTCCTCCAGCAAGTAGACACCAGAGTAAGGCAAGCAATAAAAACAATACAAATAGTTCTAATATTAAATCAACAGATTAAGCGCTTTCATCTTCTTACAGAAGACTTCATCAGAATAAACAAAATTCTTCTCTACACCCATTTTTATAGTACATTACTCATCTTCCATTGGATAAAACATTAAGTAATTAATTAATTATGCAAATGGTGCCAGTAAACTAGAATTTAAAAAAGCAGTATTATTAGTTGTTGTTCTTGTGTCTTTCGGCTTTTCCCGGTTAGGGGTCGCCACAGCGGAACTCCAGTCCGCTAATGATTGGCAGTAGATTTTTACGTGCCGAGTTGCCGGCCCTGACGCACAACCTTCAATGAAGGTATGCCCATTCACGCATTTCTCCACACAGAAGATGCTCTAGCTGAGAATCGAACAGGACAACTTCTTACTGTGAGGCGACAACGCTACCGCAGCACCACCACCAAAGTTATTTAAATGGTACTCGCTGTATAAGACTGTTTTTAAAAAAAACTGTTTCTGTACTTTTAGTACTTTTGTTTTCAGTGTATATCAAGATATAAATACATATGAAAGATCTTGTTCAAACCCTAAAACTTCTCATAAAGGTAAAACAAACAAAAAACATCCATTACAACATTTAGGAAACAGCCATAAAAAGTTAACATGGTTTTACAATAGGCATAGTTATGAATGTGTATATATAATTTAGTTTTTAGCCCTTCTAGGCTTAGACTCCTTCATTTTTAAGGCTGGAAGAAATGAAATATGATCATTCATACCGGGTGGGGTACAGGCATCCAGTTTTAACTGCCATATAATTTCTCTATATTGTAACATATTCTCCCAGTCCCCACCCCTATCACTAGGAACCACCTTTTCCAGGACCCAAAACTTAAAATCTGCCTGTGTGCACACCAGACTGTGCAGAGTATTGGTTTCTCTTTTTCTATTGATGTCATAATTATGTTCGTATACATGTTATCTCAAAGTATGTTCGGTTTTACCAACGTAATATGCCCAGCAATATTTGCAATAAGCGAGATAGACCACCCCTTTTGAATAACAGCTGTTGTACATCAAAGTCTTAAGGCTAGAAGGTATACTTGGTATTTCTAAACACTTACAGTTAGCCATAAAAGTACATTGGGAACACCTTCCACACTTATGTGTCCCCATTTTTGATGGTACTACTCTTCTTCTTTTCCAATATTTCCTTAAGACTATAATTTCTCTTATAAGTGTACCTCAATTGTCTGTTAAATATGTCTAACCTACTGGGCATTCTTTGAAACATACCCCATACGCTATTTATGGTTTTCTTTATCCACCATGTATCTTGGTCACAGGTCATTACTAGATAGGGTGTAACAGATGATGTCCCTGTAACCAAACCCCGTTCTTTTATTAAAGGTTCCCCATAGAGTAAGGGTATATACAAATTTCCCCATCCTTGTAGCACTTGTTCTTTAATAGGTCTAATCAATTCATCCGGGTACCCTCTTTCTAAAAAAAGAGAATGAACATAATCTAACTCCTGTATAAAATCATCCTTGTTGGATGTCATCCTTACAACGTTTGCCATCTGTCCCTTTACAATATTATGTTTCTGAAAATAGGGATGACTACTTTGGTAGTGTAGGTAAGAGTTGGAGAAACACCCTTTCCAATAAACCTCAGATGTAAATCTGTAGTTATCCAAGTCTTTTTCTATGCAGACATCCAAGTAATTAATTTTATTCAATCCTATTTCGTGGGTAAAACTTAGAAATTCTGTGGTGGAATTCAAGAATTCAATAAAATTGGGAATCATCTCAAGGGGTCCCTTCCACACAATAAAAATATCGTCCAAGAAACGAAAGTACCTAGAAATATAATCTTTATACATGGAATCAAATACATGATGGATTTCCCAATATAACATAACAATATTAGCAAATATGGGGACACAGGATGAACCCCATCTAGTTGGTGGTACAGTTCCCCCTGAAAAATCAAAAAATAGTTTTTGTTATTTTTGAGCACCAGCTCCATATTTTCAAGTACCAACCTAAAATCAGCTGAAGATAGAAATCCAAACTCTATCAACATGTGTTCAAACCATTCTAGGCCTTTTTGGTGTGGAATAACAGAAAATAAATCCTTGACGTCCACTGTCACAAAAATAAATTCAGATTTAAACTCTAAACATCCTATCTTATGTAAAAAATCCCACAAATCTATAAGAATGTGTGGGTATTTGCATTGGTACTGTTTTAATTTTGTATCCACAAATATTGCCAGGGGCTGTGTTTTTGAACCCTTGGAGGTGACAATAGGTCTAAGGGGTGGGTTTCTGACATCCTTATGTACCTTGGGGATCCCAAACATACTGAGTATGAAGGGTTTTGTAACCTTCAAAAAATGGTGTAGTTGTTCGTTAATAAGAACTTGGCTTAAATTATCATCCAAAATCCAATCAATCTTATTATAAGCTATATTCAACTAATTTCTAGACACCACAGTATAGCTATTGTCTGCGTTTAGGATCTCTGCAATTTTGGTAGTGTAGTCCATATTATCCATCAACACCACCCCACCTCCCTTGTCAGGTTTCATCACTCTCAAATTAACTGTGTTGGTAAGTTCTGTCAACACCCTTCTTTCTTCTCTGGTTAAGTTATTTCTAAACCATCTTTGTTTATTGAACTCTTTTCTAAGTTCATAAATAACAAATGTTTCAAAATTGAATAGTTCATGGTTAAGGGGGGATTAAAAGTACTCTTTCTAACCAGCATGTTGGTAAACTGGCGTACTGGCTGGTTGTTGTACAGGTGTTCCAAATTTAATTTTCTCATGAATAATTTTATATCAAGAATGGTATTAGCTACTTGTCCACCTTTACTCAGTACAAAGGTGAAACCTTTTTTAAAAAGAGAAAAGAAATTATCATCCACCCTCAAATCCGTGTAGTTATAAATGTGAAAGTTGTCCTTTGTAATCACAATATTACACCCAGAATCACTGTTAATAGAATTTTCACAAAACTCCTGTATTGGGTCCAATAGCCCCTCACCTGCATTTGAATATAACTCATTGGACACAAAAGTTTGATCACTACTCACACTACCACACAATAACTTATGATTTATCTGTAGTACTGTCTCCCCCGATGTCGGTGATAATTCCTTATAACCTCTGCATAAGATGGCTGGGATGTCAAGTTCCGAATCCTTTCGGACCTCCTCGGACCATGCATCCTTAAAGGGACATTGTTAACATTATCATTTTCATCATAATGGGTGTCATATTGAATAACCCCCCCCCCCCCCATGGTTCACCCCATTATGAGAATTCACAAATTGTCTACCTTGGTTAAACCTACCAGGATTTTTTCCTTCTTCTCTAGCCCTTTTATAATTTCCCCCATGGGGTAGGCCTACCCTTGGGAATACTCTCTATTGTCCCTTTCTAACTTAGATAGTTTCCTTTTGTAGTTCTTGGAAATGATTTTATCAGTGTCTTGTAGTACAATCATGTAGTCACGTTTGTATTTATCAACAGTAAAAAGTAAGTCATCAGTAATTTCTTTGTACAGTCTATCAATGTCTGTTTTTAAACTAACAATGATACTGTTATTATTTATAATAGCCTTCACAAGAGCTAACCCACAACCATTTACAAACCCCACAATTTCTTCATAAAAGGCTGTATCAGGTTCTAAATTATTAGGAAACTTCAGAATACGTAAACCTGTAGGCACCTGATTATTTTTAAGACACTCAGTCAGGTACCAATTATCTAACATAAGGTTCCTGTACTTTGTAAGTTTAGATTTTAAGTTCTTACATTTTTCTGTGTATGTCGAATGATTCTCTTCCGGTTTGTTGGATACATGCTCTGGTAACACAAAACCCTTGTTGAGCCATAAGTTAAAGTCCAAATCTTGATAATGTTGTAAATTCCCCATGACAGGTCAGTCGACTCTAAAATTATGTCCGGTTAACGATTCCCGATGTGCAGATGCAGTATTTGTCTGTTCAGACCCAATAAAAAGCAATTCCGCTCAGTCGTTCAATCTCAGTGATGAAAGAACAGCTTCATCTGACTGCCTGGTAGGCTGCTGATGCTCCTGGCATGTCAACGTCTTCTCCTGGTTACCATGGTTACTACTCCTACCTTGGTCACACAGAATAGAAGCACTCAACTCACTTGCTTCTGCGTCTTTGTTGGAAAAAACCTCAATGAGCTTGGTTAACCTCCCAATGAGAGTTACATTGCGGTTGGTAGGTCGGGGGACTCCTCGGCCACTCTGCATGTCACAACCAGCCACAGAAAAGAACTAGTAATCCAAGAAAACACTGGTTCCAAAACACGAAAAGCACAAACCAGTCACACAGAGCTCTTATAAAGGCTGTCCCTCCTCAACAATTGATTGCATGACAGTGTCAGCAGAAACACCAGTTATTATGATTAATAATATGACTATAATAATAATTTGATAATATGATTACCAGATTATGTTCATTCTCTTTTTTTAAAAAGAGGGTGCCCGGATGAATTGATTAGACCTATTAAAGAGCAATTGCTACAAGGATGGGTAAATTTATATATACCCTTACTCTATGGGGAACCTTTAATAAAAGAACAGGGTTTTGGTTACAGGGACATCATCTGTTACACCCTATCTAGTAATGACCTTTGACCAAGATACATGGTGGATAAAGAAAACCATAAATAGCGTATGGGGTATGTTTCAAAGAATGCCCAGTAGGTTAGACATATTTAACAGACAATTGAGGTACACTTATAAGAGAAATTATAGTCTTAAGGAAATATTGGAAAAGAAGAAGAGTAGTACCATCAAAAATGGGGACACATAAGTGTGGAAGGTGTTCCCAATGTACTTTTATGGCTAACTGTAAGTGTTTATAAATACCAAGTATACCTTCTAGCCTTAAGACTTTGATGTACAACAGCTCTTATTCAAAAGGAGTGGTCTACCTCGCTTATTGCAAATATTGCTGGGCATATTACGTTGGTAAAACCGAACGTACGTTGAGACAACGTGTATACGAACATAATTATGACATCAATAGAAAAAGAGAAACCAATGCTCTGTATAGGCACAGTCTGGTGTGCACACAGGCAGATTTCAAGTTTTGGATCCTGGAAAAGGTGGTTCCTAGTGATAGGGGTGGGGACTGGGAGAATATGTTAGAATATAGAGAAATTATATGGCAGTTAAAACTGGATGCCTGTACCCCACCCAGTATGAATGATCATATTTCACTTCTTCCTGCCTTAAAAATGAAGGCGTCTAAGCCTAGAAGGGCTAAAAACTAAATTATGTATACACATTCATTACTATGCCTATTGTAAAACCATGTTAACTTTTTATGGCTGTTTCCTATATGTTGTAATGGATGTTTTTTTTTTGTTTTACCTTTATGAGTAGTTTTAGGGTTTGAACAAGATCTTTCATATGTATTTATATCTTGATATACACTGAAAACAAAAGTACTAAAAGTACAGAAACTGTTTTAAACAGCGAGCACTGTTTAAATAACTTTAATAATAATACTGTTTTTTTTTTATTCTAGTTCACTGGCACCATTTGCATAATTAATTAATTACTTTATGTTTTATCCCATGGAAGATGAATAATGTACTATAAAAATGGGTGTAGAGAAGGGTTCTGTTTATTCTGATGAAGTCTTCTGTAAGAAGATGAAAGCGCTTAATCTGTTAGTTTAATATTAGAACTATTTGTATTGTTTTTATTTCTTGCCTTACTCCGGTATCTACTTGCTGGAGGAATTAAACTTCAATTTTTATCCATGTGAATTGGTGTTTCTGCTGATACTATCATGCAGTCAACTGTTGAGGAGGGACAGCCTTTATAGGAGCACTGTGTGACTGGTTTGTGTGTTTGGTGTTTTGGAACCAGTGTTTTCTTGGATTACACTTCTCATACATGTCAAACAGAGTACCATGCTGACCCTCTTCAAGTGAAACCATGATGAGTGGATGGGAAACCAAAATCCTGTCCTAGGGGTCCCACCTGTGTCACTCACTGACAGGGGCAACAGGTGCTGACTGATAGTTCTTTCTGGGGATAAAATAATGTCTAGCCTTGTAAGTGTCCCAGGGACATTACTCTAGTAATCTCCTATGATGCTATGAACCTATGATTCTACTGAACTTCCAGGTGACATGTATGTATGTATGTATGTATGTGTGTATGCAGCATATTGTGTCATGGGGTATGCATGCAAGATTATGCTGTCTGCCCCCATTGTCCATGACACACTGTGCTACACATACACAACTAGGTAAACATGCACATATACAGCCATACCTTGGCTAAGTCACATTTCTGCATTATCACCATGCCATCCTGAGCCACTGTATTGGCACCAGCTCTCCACAGCATAGACATACAGACCCCTGGAACAGAAACAGAAAAAGGTGTGGGAGACAACAGTCAGTCAGCAATACTACCACCAATGCAGCATCATGGAACAATGGTACATACACTTTGATATGTACTCATGACACATGCCAGCAGACAGCACCTTACCGGGCATAACACTACTGCACTACAAACTATCATTAAATGTACTATAGTCACCCTGTGCATCAGACACATATTTGCATGTCCCTGCACCGATGATATGGATGACAGGAATGTGGCACAGGTATCATCACATGCACAGGGTGTGGTGTGGTGTTGCCAAAGGACTAGACTGTGCCACACAGTTGACATTGTGTGTGTGTGTGTGTGTGTGTGTCTTGAGGGGTGCTGGTCAGCTGAGCCATGAAGAGGAGCTGTGTATGTCTGTTGGTGACCTGCATGTGACAGCGATGTGTACGTGTGTGTATGTATACAGTAAAGCCAGGTGCTAGCCCTACACAAGAGTATGTTGGATAGCTGTGAAACGTACATGACAGAATGTACAGTTCACCATTTCTGGCCATGAACACGGGAACTGGCTCTACCAGGAGTGGCACTTGCACCACCATGCCCAGGGTCAGATGAGGTACTACTTGCTGACAGTGACTGGTGTCTGCTGGGATCATCTCCCTCACGGGACCATGCAGGACCATGTGCCCATGGCCTGCCACGTTGAGGTGTGGACAGCAACCTCTTTTCTGTAGTGCTGGTGGTACTGCCACTATGGGAGTGTGACTGTGCATGGCCATGTGGAGTCTCAGCTGATGGTGGTGCTGACTTACATCCACATGTCCAACACCCTACTCCCACCACATGTTCTAGCACAGACAATGCAAGGTTAAGGACTGACAATGTCTCACCACACCATCTGTCCACTACATCACAGAAATGATGCATGGCATCAGCAATGTTGTGGATGGAGTGATGTATGCCAGGGAGTGATGCATCCATTATCCTGAGTATCCATCTGGTGTTGAGTTCAGAGCATGCCTGTGCCTCCATGATGGACTGAAACATGTGTCAAGTGACTCATGATGTGACACCTGCGACAGGTGGTGGATGGGCAGCAGTTTTCCTTCAAACACTCCTGTCAATCTGCCTGTGTGGGACCTCACCAACTCTCTGGCTATGGCTAGTGTCTACAGTCACAGATGCCATAGTGGTCACACTCTCCTGTTCGATGCCACCACCCTCTAACTGTCCAATATCTGTGGGCACAGGGGACTGGGTATGTGTGGGCATACTGACTGTGTGTGGGGACATTGGAGAGGAGGTGGGATGGCAACCCATGGGACAGATGTAGCCCCCAGCAACCCCACCTGTGCCTCACTATGGCCACCATCATCATCAGAGTTGGATGAGATGCTGACTTCAGGTTGTGAGGGGGACAGACTCCAACCGCCATGGTCACCTGTAAGGAGGAAGACAATATGACTACATTAGTACATCCACTATTATATGTCTGCTGATCCACACACACATACAGGTGAGGTGCCACAACTGCATTATACATACCACACCTTATTACTGATCCCATGCACAGCACACAAACAGACCATAACAGACACAGATAAGACAGGTCCTTAACAACATACAATGCAGCTACATCCGGTTAATGTTGCTACTGTGATTACCAAGTCAGTGAACTACAGTGAACTCCTCCACAACTGAACATACAAGTATTGTACTATGGCTAAGTTGAACAGTTGTGTCCACTGCAAACTATCAGCCCTAAACATTTCTATGGTATAGATGAGCATAACAAAACAGGTTCACATGCACTGGCTACAGGATATTGGACTCTGGCCAAACCAAATGTACCTATGGAATTGTGGGGAGATGTATTGTCAGCAAGCACAAATATGGCACTAGTAGAGGATAATATGTGCATATACCATCATTTACAGTACAAACTGTGATACTGCCCCACATCGCTGACAGTCTATGTGTGTGCGTGTGCATTACAAACCCTCACCCAAATGTAGATTGACCTGACATCTGTGTACAGGTATGCAGAGGCTGCCACTATGACTGCTACTGTATTAACGTGATGACCACTGGAGGCTTACCTGAATGCTCCTCTGTTGTGGAAGCTGTGCCACTCACCTCCATGACATATGGGGTGATAGATGCTTGTGAGCTGGTGGCTGAACTCATGTTTGCAAGGAACTCTCTCGGTGGCCAAGAGTGGCTGTTGTGTTGCAGGCCCTCCATCGGTGCCAGAACAGTCCCTGGCCACAGCTGCAGCCCTTTGCCGTGCAGCATTTATCATATCTGTGGCCCAGTGCTGGACCTGCTCATAGCTTTTGTCCTGTAGCTCACTGTGATTTACTGATGCAGCAAGATCTACCCACAGTGCAGCACTTTGTTCCTGCATATGGTAACTCCTCGACAGCAGGATAACATGATGCAGTCTGAGGCCGTCAACTATGGCTTCATTCTCGGCTGCAGATAAAGGTGGGTTCCTCCACCTGTACATCACTCCTGAAAGACAAAAAGAGGGTAACACATGACAGGACCACATACATTGGCCTCTATTATGTACACACCCTGTACACCCACATTTGCCAGCACTATCCTCCACTTACTCCCACATCATGCCCCATCATCTCTCACCAAAGTATGTGTGTGGCTATCAGCAACATAGTGGCAATACATCATGCATTTCCCTCCTCATCCTGCTGTTTCCTGCTACTTGCTGCATGTTCTCAAAGGTGTTCAACTGCATCTTTTCTGTTGCACCTATTACTGCTTGTTTATAGCCTGTCTAAATTGCATGCAGTAGTGTAAGCCTTCTACATTTCTTTTAATCACCTAGGCTGTAGGGCTACCCCTTTAGTCTCCCTGGCCTTCTTCCCTCAGATTCTGACAAATATGGCTGGATAATGTCCTACAGTTCCCCTGCCAGTCTGGTTGATATGGGCATCCTGACACAGTGTAGCAACTGCCTAATGTACACACACAACTATCCACAAACACCACCAAGCAACACAATTTGTGAGAGATGCAATGACATTAGGAACCTACAGTCCATGCTCACTCCATCTCAAGCCTGCATATCTGGCACCAAAAAGGTTGTCAACACAATCAGTACACCTCACACACCACCCACACATACACAACAACACACCCACATATGCGGAGGTACTCAACATAAACATCCCCAAACAAAGGAGGCCTCAGAAGCAGAAACACATGCAAAATCCACAGCCCTGCACACCACGTACCATGCATACCCACACACCTGTGTCCCACAGCCACTAAGGCATCACCATAAATCAAACATATTAGTCATAGCAAACTCCATTGTGAGACACAAAGATGTGCATCTCACCAGGCTGTATATGGAGAAGGTCATGGTTACTTGTATGTCAGGTGCCAGAATCTGCCATATCACATACGCACTGCTGTCTCTCAACAACAGTTACTGCTATGGGTCTGTCATAGTCCATGTTGGTGTGCCTGACCTGAGATGTACCTCCCTGGACTATATGATGTAACACATGATTGAGCCCGCTGAGTATGTGTCCCAGGCAGGTATGTCCCTAGCCTTAAGCAGCAGGCTGCTGTCACCCAGAATGATGCCGCAATACAATCAGGAAATTATTAACCTTAACAATTGGCTTGGTTTCAGGTGCCATTCCAAGGGGATCCAGAACCTGACAGCCTAAGATGATATGATCAACAGGCCATGATGCTTTGAGAGATGACCTCCATCTGTCTCACCTGGCCTTCAGGCTTCTGGCCATGGTTCTTGTCACCACCATAGTGCCTTTATTAGGAAAACAGGTGACATTAACATCAACACTAACAACATGAAACTATCAACAATTTATTTTTATTTAACATTTGTTTACCAGGAAAGTCTGACTTGGAATGAAGCCAATTTTCGGTGGCGGCCCAGGGAGAAATGCTCCAGATGCATGTCTTTGTAACATGGGAGGAAACCGGAGCACCCAGAGGAAACCCACATGAACACAGGGAGGACATGCAGACTCCACACAGAAGGCACCCCAGCCAAGAATTGAACCAGAGGACCTCTTGCTGTAAGGTGAGAATGCTACCGCTGCACCACTGCATCATCCTGTCAAACTGTCAACAAATCTCAAATTGAAGGCCATGCTGCTAAACGCTAGGAGTCTAAACATGATTCTGCACCCATTGCAAGCAGTGTTAACCCTGGAGAATGCTGACATCTGTGCAGTGACAGATACATGGTTCAAAGCTGCAGACAGCACCCCAGCCTTACATGGTCACCCATCATATCATACAGTCAGACCCCAAGGTGTGGGCAGTAAAGCCAAGGGACATGGGATTTCACTATATTTGAAAGACAAACACACCTCCAGGCTGGTCAAACAGTAAGATGCACAGGAGACACTCCAGGTGCAGTTAACCATTGCCAATACCCCTATTCAAATCATAGCTAGCTACTGCCCCCCCCCCCATTTCCAGGAAGCCCATTCTGCTTATACGGAACTGTTCAACTCTATCAAGATTTGACTCTGTACTCTGATCCTGGGTGACTCTAAGTACCCAAACGTACATTGAAAGAACAACTCATGCCAGCACACAAATGCCCAGGGATTCATGGAATTTGGCAATGCAAACACCTCAGAACTGCTAGTTGCTTCCCACAGATGAGGTGACTATCTCTGGGAGTTGATAATAGACAACATGGATAACCACTACAGCATTCCTATAGTACCATCCTCCATGGTAAAAACAACCATAATGTGGTCACGTTTGCAGTTACCATCTCCCACAATACCCATCTAGCTAGGGTCAGACATACAAACATTTCCAGAGTTGATTACAGCCTCCTGAATGGTGGACTAAACAGCTTCACAGTCCCCTCCCCCTCTGTAGGAACTGGCACCAATATCGACAAATACACCAAAGCACTATACGTGCATTTGTATAGATGCGTGGAGTCACATCATCCTCTGTAAGGATAAGTAAACCTGTGCAGTGGACATCTGCAATAAATACACTCTATAACAGGAGTGAAATATTGCTGTCTAAGACCAAGAAGGAGCAGGTGCAGAAATGTGAAGCAGTGTCTCCTTAGCCTGTACAAGCAAATAAAATCACTACTGAAATCATGCAAACAAACTCTGAGCCCACATTGGTGACATCCACTGCAGACAGTCATATTTCCTTCTTCACATATGTCTGTAACCTCAAAGGAAGCACCCAGACCTGCTCAGACATGGTGGTCAGGGACACCAGATATACAAGGGTTGTAGATGTCCCAAGCTTGCTACCTGACAGAGTCAGTGAAAGCTTCACCCCCTGTCCCCCCGAGTCAGTACATCAGGGCATCCCCAGTACCTGCCCCCATCCCCTTTTATCTGGGGAACAGGTCAACACTGGCATCTCAAAGTCATAAGATACAGCCTCCATGGGACCCAATATCATTGCAGGATGCAGCCTACATGACCTCAAGCATGAACCTGCAGCACCATTAGGCACTGTATTCAGCCAAAGCCTGAATACTGCTTTTGTCCCAGCCAAGTGGAGGACACCGACTGTCATCCCTTTACACAAAGGTGGACCGTCCACCAATCTGGCACATTATAGACCCATCAGCCTAACTAGCCTGATCTGCAAGGCCATGGAACAGATTATCATGAACCTCATTAACGAGGACATTGGAGACCTCCACACACTCAATCACACACAGTTTGGCTTTGTCAATGGGAATGTCTGTTACATTTGGTCGACTTCTTTGACACAGTCACCAAAGCCATGGATGAGGGGGAGATAGTGCACACTGCCTACCTTGATCTGGCCAAAGACTTTCACAGTATTCCCCACTTGGCCATAATAGATATACACTCTCAACTAGGCATCAATCCATATGATACCAGATGAGTAGCACACTGGTACACTGACAGCACCCACCTACTCAATAAAGGGGAAGCTACCTCAAGCCACTAGTGGCATAACCCCGTGTTCTGTCTTGGGACCTCTGTTAAGTGTGATTTACTCTTCTGAGGTGCAGGGCATAACCAGTGGGCTATGGCCAACCAAGTTTGCAGAAAAGTGGATACTGGGTGATGTCACCAAATGCCCTAGTGATGTGGATATCTACCAAGAGGGTATCACACAGGCACATGAGTGGTGTGAGACACATGGCCTCAGGCTGCATACCACAAAATGCAGCATCATCCCCTTTGGGGAGAATGACGTGGCCACAAATTATTACATTACTAACAGTGTCCTAAGTGCCCAATCAGTCATGAGAGATTTGGGCACACAGGTTGATGGCACCATGACATTTGATCACCATGTTACTTCCTTTGTAAGGAAAGCCTTCTACATGGCCCACCTCATATGCAAGGGTATCCCATCCAGGGACATGGGGGTCATAACATCCCTGTATTCCTCCCTAATAGGGCCCATTATTGAGTATAACGTCCCTTTCATTATGTACCTCCCAAAGCACATGCAGCAGCTGGGGTGACCACAGAGGTTCCTCACCAGGGATTACTAGGGCCTCAAACATCTATCATACACAGATGGACTAAAAGGCCATCCCCATACCTGGTTTCATACAGACCCCTCTGAGGTTACCTCTGTGTGGCATACAAGGCAATCAAAGACTCCACCTTGATCAGACTGCTACACATTTGCAACTCAAGCTCCAGTCGAGTAACCCGCAAACATGCCTTCAACCTGATCTATGACATCAAGAGGACTTGGCAGGTCAGATGTGTGTCCCACACTCTCACCCAGCTGTGGAATGGACACCTTGTCCACATCAGACGGAGTACCCTTTTACACATTTTAAAGCAAAACTTGGATAACTGTCTGGTAAACAGGTAATACACCCTTGGGATACCACCTATGTCCCTGTTGGACTGGGACATTGGGTGCTGACTTTCATAAACATGACCTAAAGTCTGGGCTAGGCTTATGAGGGCCTCAGGGCCTATAGCCTAGTAACCTCAAATGATCCTAGGTATACTGGTTATGGCCTTGTATGCTGTGATGGATTGTGTTGTTATGTCTCTACACCCATCACTGCCATCTACTGTGGTGTGTCCCCTATGGGTGATGTCCCAGTACCATGTCATACAGCCATCATCTGACAAATAGGTGAGTGGTAGTACAGTGTATGAAGACAGTCCAGCAACATGTGTGTGACCCAATGACAGACAGCATTGCAAACATGCTGTGGGATATCCTCCATGTAGGGTTCTGACATCCACAACACACAGATGTTTGCAGAATGTGTACATGTGCCTGACATATGTGGGCCCTCTGCCAGACAAATGTGTATGTGTGGCAAACAGTTGGACAATATGTAATATTTGTTCCCAGACTGTGGATAATCTGGCTGTTACTTGCCAGACCCTTCAGAAAACAGTGCATTAATATAACAGAAACAGAAAAAGGTGTGGGAGACAACAGTCAGTCAGCAATACTACCACCAATGCAGCATCATGGAACAAAGGTACATACACTTTGATGTGTACTCATGACACATGCCAGCAGACAGCACCTTACCGGGCATAACACTACTGCACTACAAACTGTCATTAAATGTACTATAGTCATCCTGAGCATCAGACACATATTTGCATGTCCCTGCATCGATGATATGGATGACAGGAATGTGGCACAGGTATCATCACATGCACAGGGTTGACAAAGGACTAGACTGTGCCACACAGTTGACATTGTGTGTGTGTGTCTTGAGGGGTGCTGGTCAGCTGGGCCATGGAGAGGAGCTGTGTGTGTCTGTTGGTGACCTGCATGTGACAGTGATGTGTAAGTGTGTGTATGTATACAGTAAAGCCATGTGCTAGCCGAACACAAGAGTATGTTGGATAGCTGTGGACCATACATGGCAGAATGTACAGTTAACCAGCTCAAGCCATGAACATTGGAACTGGCTCTTCCAGGAGTGGCACTGGCACCACCATGCCCAGGGTCAGATGAGGTACTACTTGCTGACAGTGACTGGTGTCTGCTGGAACCATCTCCCTCATGGGACCACCAAGTACCACATGCCTATGGCCTGCCACTTCAAGATGTGGACAGCAACCTCCTTTCTGTACTGCTGGTGGTACTGCCACTATGGGAGCATGACTGTGCATGGCCATGTGGAGTCTCAGCTGATGGTGGTGCTGACTTACATCCACATGTAAAAAAACACTGTTGGCCAGCAGATACATGTAACAGTAAAAATGATACAATTACTCAATTATTCGCTGATTATACATACCTTTAATAATCAGACCGGTTTAGGCAAAAAAATATATGCCTTCATCAGTGATACACAGCAAAAACACTAGACATTACTCAATGAATATTTATAAGAGTGCCTAACCAATGAGAGTAAAAAACCCTGCATAATTAATGATGGTTTGTTCCCACAACAGAAACAGAAAAAAACTTCAAAGAAGACAATTAATAAACACTCATAGGTCAGTTTATCCATGGGTTCACAAACAAATATAACCAGTTGGTTATGTAACATGGAAATAATAATATATCAATCAAATAATGAATATAAATGGACATGAGCCATGAATATATATACACCATTATAGAGTAATGAGCTGAACAATGTGTGATAGGTAAAAATATGTATATGATAAGATAGAAATCACGAAATATAAATAATAAATTTGTAACACTTTTGTTCTCAATAAATTTGTGGTAATTGGTAAGCATTCATGATAACACGACATCAAATAAGGTATCCACAGGAACCTGGAATACATAAATATGAAAAAATAAGTTATGATAACATATAATATAACAGTAAAAATGTTAATTATAAATGATCATTCAAACCTGGTGGGAAAAGTGCTCCCAATGTGGTAATCCAATACCTTTCTTTGTGATTTAGAATGCTATGCCAACCTTGAGGATTATTCTGATCTCCTGTGATTCTATCAATAATCATGAATGTGTATTGGGCCTGTGAATGCTTCAAAGTATGTCGAAAAAGAGCATTATAGTCTTTCTTATTCTTAATGTCACTTCTATGTTCATTAATATGTGTTCTCAATGGTCTGGATGTTTGGCCCACATAGAAGGCAGAACAGTGACAAGTGGCCAAATATACCACCCAACTGCTACTGCAGTTACCAAATATCTTGCAATCATATACTTTGCTGGTGTTTTGACTGGAAAATTGTTTGGATTTACAAATTTGTTTGCAAGACCCACAGTGTCCACACGGAAAGGTTCCCAGCAGTTTGTCTCCAGACAAAGTAAGTTGTTGGTATATAGCCCCACCACTTTCTTTATGTTTAAAGTGACTAAACAATGAGCCCAGGGTTTTGCCTCTTCTATAACTGAATTGACACTGAGACCCCAATATTAGTCTTAACTGATCATTGGCCAATAGAATATTCCAATGTTTATTGATAATGCTCCGAATTGCATTATGGTTTCTACCATAAGCAGTAACAAATCTTATGGAGGATGCAGTTAAGTCCCTGGGTTGTGTCTGATATTGCAATAATGTGTCCCTATTCATACTGGTTGACCAATCCCAAGCCTTAACTAAGTCAAGTTGTTTATAGCCTCTGTTGACAAATCTCTGGAACAAATCCAGACTAGCTTTCTCATATTCCATATTGGTGGAGTTGATGCGTTTCATCCGCATGAATTGGGACTTAGGAATGTTGCGGATGGTGTGGCGTGGATGCATGCTGGAAGTGTGCAGTAAAGTATTATATTGGGGATATTTACGGAAAGTCCTGGTGTTTAGAGTGTGATCCGTATTTCTGCTAACCGTGACATCGAGAAAATTAATGGATTGTAGATCATATGTCACCGTAAATTCAATTCCCCAAACATTGCCATTAAGATAATCCAAAAATTCTTGTAGATATGTGGCATCCGCACGCCACACCATCCAGCAATCATCTAGATATCTCCACCAGATATCAATTTCCAAGTAAATGTTATGTAAAGGTTCATAAATCATACATTCTTCGAAAAAGGCCATAAACAAATCGGCATATATGGGAGCAAAGGAAGCTCCCATGGCCATTACCAGTATTGTAATGCCTGAAGTCCCGCCCAATGGGGAATGCTTGTATATAATGCCTTGACATCCAAAGAGCACATAAGCCAAGTGGGTTCCAACTGAGCCTCCTGTATAATCTGTAAGAATTGTGTGGTATCTTGTAATCTTGCCCTAACTAAATTCAAAAGAGGTTTGAGATACTGTGTCAAAAACATAGATAATGGTTCAGTCAAGGAACCAGTACCTGAGACAATGGGTCTACCCGGTGGCTTTGAAAGTGATTTGTGAATCTTAGGGAGGAGATACAAAATTTGTTTTTGTGGATCATGAACAGTGAGATGCATGACACTAGTCTTGCTAATGATGCCTTCTTCCTCAGCTAAATGTAAAAAGGAATCAATTTCCTTTTTGAAAACAGGAGTAGGGTCCACCTCCATATGCATATAGCATTTAGTATCTGAAAGTTGTGATCTACCCTCACTAAGATAATAATTCATATTTAGAACCACCACTGCTCCACCCTTATCAGCTGGTAAAATTGAATGTTATGATTATGACGTAATTGTTGTAAAGCTGATATTTCCTGGGGTGATAGATTATGACCAAGTATAGAATATTCCTTGTGTTCAAAGTGCAAGTCCCTAAGTACTGATTGCATAAAGATAGAAACATGTTTGTTCATGGGTGGCTGAAAATCAGATTTGAGAAATCTGAATTCTATAGATCATTGAGACTCCCTGTCATGGAAAAACAATTTTAAGTTTAAATTGCAACAAAAACTGGTAATGTCATTGACAGTGTGATATTCATCCGAAAAAAACCCAGGTACATATCCAAGTCCTTTATTCAATAGTTGTTCCTGTTCATCAGACAAAATAACATCAGACAAATTTAAAACATTGTGATATTCAGTACTTGTTACGTTATGAATTTCTGTATTAATCCCTCTAGGGAGTTGTGTTTTGTGTTTATGTTTGCGTCCACCTCGACGCCTGACACCATGTCTAAAGGGACAGACATATTAGTTCTTTTATGATTGGGGGATTCTCTGTGTCCGGTACTATCATAATCAGTAAGGGAGGAATCTTCCCCTGAAGTGCTAGTATTTGGTCTATCTCTAGTTTTTATAATCGACCTTGGTCGTTTTTTCGTCCTAACCGTTGTGGTCCCCTGATCAGCATCCACAAATCTAACATTCCTTTGTACCTCAAATGGGCGTCCTCTTTGATAGTCTAAGCTATCTCTGTTAAATTTTCTTATTTTCCTTTGTTTGGTTATTGTCTCATGATTTGTCAAATCCTTTGATAGTTTATTAATATATTGCTGGAATGTAGGAAGTGACTCAAATTTTTTACATTCCTCACACATAATTTTGACCTCACTAATATTGATATCTACCATTCTGCCATAATTGTTACACAGACCACCGCTTGCTTTACCATAAAGGGTGAATCCTCACAGTTAAACCACAATGGGTTTCAATGAATCCTGCTTTGTGTTCTTTGTGTTCTTTGTGTTGTCGTATTAAATACGTTTGATTCCAGTGGACGGTGTTGCTGTTTTTTCAACCCATTGTGGTTTAACTGTGAGGATTCACCCTTTATGGTAAAGCAAGCGGTGGTCTGTGTAACAAGTGTTTTACGTTGGTGAGAGGTGGAAGAGCTTGGTCATTCTGCCATAATATTGGGCAAGTATATTGACAAATAACATGGATGCCTGTTGCAGGGCTTCTTTCCATTCTTGATTAAGTCTGTCCTCTGGTCTTCCAACTAATGGTTGTAACCGGACCCTAAGTCCTCTAGGGGCAATGTTCTTACTTAAATAAGCACGGAACAATTTAATGTGCCAAATGTTGGATCTTAAACTTTTTAATCCCTTGGTTAGGGAATGAAATGCCAAATCACTATCTTGGGGTAATTGTTGTCCAGACTCAGATGGATTACTGCCTGGCGAGGACCCAATACCGAACACACCAATGTCCTCCCGATCGGCACATAATCCTGACAATATTTTGTCTAAATCCATGCTGCCAATGTTTGAATGGTATAATCTATCATATGGACAAAACCAGAGACAATAATCTATAGTGCTCTAAACAGCCAATTGCAAATTGTATAAATGCTGATCAAGGTGCCACAGCAGTTGTGAAAAGGACTAATAGGTAAAAAAAGAAAAATATGTAAAAATATAAATTCAAAACCTGGAATAGTCCAAATACTGCACAGTTAAGAATTCCAATCAGTCAAAAACATCAATGATAGTAATGTTATATACACAGTTCAACATATAATAAGAGATACTGGCAAAGTATCTCTAATGAAATAAGTACAAATCCTAGACCCAAGTATAGGTGATTATAATAAACCAACGCTCAATATACACTCAGGATAAATGAGAATTGGTATACTGAACTAAAGCAATCCAAACCACATTGATGAACCCTGTTTAGATTGTCTAAAAATACACCTGCCCCCAATCAAGGCTGAAGTGTAAAGATTGTGTACAAGGTAATGCAAAAAAACACAATGTACCAAGGTAATGTAAAAAGCATATGAAGTAACAAATCAATAAAGATAGATCCAGGTTACCAAACCTATAATAAATATAACCTGAAAGTTGCTACCAAAATCAGTGTTCCTGAGAACAACTAAGACTACTCCGCATAAATTAGCCCAAAAAAAAAAAGAAAAAAAAAAAAGAGATTTGCATGTTCAAAATCATGAAATATGTCACCAAAGCACATAATCAACGTGCCCTGAGAAATAATATAATAATATGTCCAGCAAAATTTACCCTGGGCATACAAACACACAAATATTGCCACCACAGGATCGTAGTGAATAGAAAACAATGGTGGCCAGACCAAGCAAATCACAATGTTACTTCAATGTGTTACCCTGTAGCCTCAACGAATATTTGGTACTTGCTTATGCCCCAAAAGATAAAGATATCACAGCAAAAGGGGAAAAAATATCTAAAATTTGCTATATGACTGTACATCATTATACACACATGAAAATAAAACATGAAAATAAAACATGAAAATTCACGAAAAAACTTTTCGAAAAAACTTTAGTCCATCCACTGAAATAAGATGTTAGAATGTCAATGTTCCTGAAGAACTACTGGAACATACAGTACCAGAATCATCGTAATGTTGTTTTCCTTTATCGTAGTTGTAATAAATCCATCTGCTCAGGTAATAATCCACCAAACCGATAGTCAATATGGCCCCAAATCACAGTCTGCTGGATGTTAAACACGAAAATAGCGTATAATCAAACCGTAGATGAAAAGATGTCCCCATGAACACTATATAGATATAGCAAAAGTTGCAAAACACAACCCAAGTTCGTAGATGATACACAAACGTAAAACAAAATGTCCTAGTACTTAAGAAACAATGCACCAACACAATAGCCTTCCAAGCCGCTATAGCTGATCATAAAGTCAATTACTGTGAACTCCGAACCACAAAAAAGACATAGAACATCCAGTATAGTATAAATACCTCCAATAAGTCCTGAGATTCACATAAATGAAGTCCTGAAGCCCCAGTGAAGAAATATAATCCACAGGCCCAAACGTTGATGGAGGACGCTATCTCAGCCTCGTGCATTCCATGTATATTCAAAAGAAAGTCGTGAACCACACAGCAACACACTTAGAAAGCGAAATACTTCTCTACTGATGCTTAAATTCCCATTGACGTTAGGTAGATGAAAACGCAGGGGAAGATTCCCCCTTTTTTGAAAGAAGTACCGAACACAATCCTACAGCATAGCCAAAAGACTGAATTCAAACACTGTGCTATGCACGTAGGTACTGCACGGCCGGAACAAACCAAAAAAACACTGTTGGCCAGCAGATACGTGTAACAGTAAAAATGATACAATTACTCAATTATTCGCTGATTATACATATCTTTAATAATCAGACCGGTTTCGGCAAAAAAATATATGCCTTCATTAGTGATACTCAGCAAAAACACTAGACATTACTCATTACTTTCAAAGCCACCGGGTAGACCCATTGTCTCAGGTATTGGTTCCTTGACTGAACCATTATCCATGTTTTTGACACAGTATCTCAAACCTCTTTTGAATTTAGTTAGGGAAGATTACAAGATACCACACAATTCTTACAGATTATACAGGAGGCTCAGTTGGAACCCACTTGGCTTATGTGCTCTTTGGATGTCAAGGCATTATATACAAGCATTCCCCATTGGGCGGGACTTCAGGCATTACAATACTGGTTAGACCGATCTACTTTGTATTCTCCAGGATTTAATACATTACTGATATGTATGACCGAACATGTATTAAATAAAAACGTCTTTTATTTTCATGGGGAATGCTATTGGCAGCTTCAAGGAACGGCCATGAGAGCTTCCTTTGCTCCCATATATGCCGATTTGTTTATGGCCTTTTTCGAAGAATGTATGATTTATGAACCTTTACATGACATTTACTTGGTGAAAATTGATATCTGGCAGAGATATCTAGATGATTGCTGGATGGTGTGGCGTGCGGATGCCACATATCTATAAGAATTTTTGGATTATCTTAATGGCAATGTTTGGGGAATTGAATTTACGGTGACATATGATCTACAATCCATTAATTTTCTCGATGTCACGGTTAGCAGAAATACGGATCACACTCTAAACACCAGGACTTTCCGTAAATATCCCCAATATAATACTTTACTGCACGCTTCCAGCATGCATCCACGCCACACCATCCACAACATTCCTAAGTCCCAATTCATGCGGATGAAACGCATCAACTCCACCAATATGGAATATGAGAAAGCTAGTCTGGATTTGTTGCAGAGATTTGTCAACAGAGGCTATAAACAACTTGACTTAGTTAAGGCTTGGGATTGGTCAACCAGTATGAATAGGGACACATTATTGCAATATCAGACACAACCCAGGGACTTAACTGCATCCTCCATAAGATTTGTTACTGCTTATGGTAGAAACCATAATGCAATTTGGAGCATTATCAATAAACATTGGAATATTCTATTGGCCAATGATTAGTTAAGACTAATATTGGGGTCTCAGTGTCAATTCAGTTATAGAAGAGGCAAAACCCTGGGCTCGTTGTTTAGTCACTTTAAACATAAAGAAAGTGGTGGGGCTATATACCAACAACTTACTTTGTCTGGAGACAAACTGCTGGGAACCTTTCCGTGTGGACACTGTGGGTCTTGCAAACAAATTTGTAAATCCAAACAATTTTCCAGTCAAAACACCAGCAAAGTATATGATTACAAGATATTTGGTAACTGCAGTAGCAGTTGGGTGGTATATTTGGCCACTTGTCACTGTTCTGCCTTCTATGTGGGCCAAACATCCAGACCATCGAGAACACGTATTAATGAACATAGAAGTGACATTAAGAATAAGAAAGACCATAATGCTCTTTTTTGACATACTTTGAAGCATTCACAGGCCCAATACACATTCATGATTATTGATAGAATCACAGGAGATCGGAATAATCCTCAAGGTTGGCATAGCATTCTAAATCACAAATAAAGGTATTGGATTACCACATTGGGAGCACTTTTCCCACCAGGTTTGAATGATCATTTATAATTAACATTTTTTACTGTTATATTATATGTTATCATAACTTATTTTTTCATATTTATGTATTCCAGGTTCCTGTGGATACCTTATTTGATGTCGTGTTATCATGAATGCTTACCAATTACCACAAATTTATTGAGAACAAAAGTGTTACAAATTTATTATTTATATTTCGTGATTTCTATCTTATCATATACATATTTTTACCTATCACACATTGTTCAGCTCATTACTCTATAATGGTGTATATATATTCATGGCTCATGTCCATTTATATTCATTATTTGATTGATATATTATTATTTCCATGTTACATAACCAACTGGTTATATTTGTTTGTGAACCCATGGATACACTGACCTATGAGTGTTTATTAATTGTCTTCTTTGAAGTTTTTTTCTGTTTCTGTTGTGGGAACAAACCATCATTAATTATGCAGGGTTTTTTACTCTCATTGGTTAGGCACTCTTATAAATATTCATTGAGTAATGTCTAGTGTTTTTGCTGTGTATCACTGATGAAGGCATATATTTTTTTGCCGAAACCGGTCTGATTATTAAAGATATGTATAATCAGCGAATAATTGAGTAATTGTATCATTTTTACTGTTACACGTATCTGCTGGCCAACAGTGTTTTTTGGGTTTGTTCCGGCCATGCAGTACCTACGTGCATAGCACACTGTTTGAATTACATCCACATGTCGAACACCCTACTCCCACCACATGTTCTAGCACAGACAATGCAAGGTTAAGGACTGATAATGTCTCACCACACCATCTGTCCAGTACATCACAGAAATGATGCATGGCATCAGCAATGTTGTTGATTGAGTCATGCATGCCAGGGAGTGATGCATCCATTATCCTGAGCATCCATCTGGTGATGAGTTCAGAACATGCCTGTGCCTCCATGATGGACTGAAACATGTGTCAAGTGACTTGTGATGTGACACCTGCGACAGGTGGTGGATGGGCAGCCGTTCTCCTGCAAACACCCCTGTCAATCTGCCTGTGTGGGACCTCACCAGCTCTCTGGCCATGGCTAGTGTCTACAGTCACAGATGCCATAGTCGTCACACTCTCCTGTTCGATGCCACCACCCTCTGACTGTCTAATATCTGTGGGCACAGGGGACTAGGTATGTGTGGGCATACTGACTGTGTGTGGGGACATTGGGGAGGAGGTGGGATGGCAACCCATGGGACAGATGCAGCCCCCAGCAACCCCACCTGTGCCTCACTATGGCCACCATCATCATCAGAGTCGGATGAGACACAGACTTCAGGCTGTGAGGGGGACAGACTCCAACCCCCACGGTCACCTGTAAGTAGGAAGACAATATGACTACATTAAGGTGCTACAACTGCATTATACATACTACACCTTATTACTGATCCCATGCACAACACACAAACAGACCATAACAGACACAGATAAGACAAGTCCTTAACAACATGCAATGCAGCTACGTCCGGTTAATATTGCCAGTACTATACACCTGTGAGATAAATGACATGTTAGTGTATGTGATGGACCTTCACCTAAAAAAAGTGCACCCATCTCCACCATACGGGTGCCACTTGTATAGTAGTCTGCATACACCTTCACAAAAATATGTGCAAATATGTTACAGCTCCTGCAAATATGCTACTGTGATTACCAAGTCAGTGCACTAGAGTGAACCCCTACACAACTGAACATACAAGTATTGTACTATGGCTAAGTTGAACAGTTGTGTCCACTGCAAACTGTCAGCCCTAAACATTTCTGTGGTATAGATGAGCATAACAAAACAGTTTCACATGCACCGGCTACAGGGTATTGGACTCTGGCCACACCAGATGTACCTATGGAATTGTGGGGAGATGTATTGTCAGCAAGCAGAAATGTGGCACTTGTAGAGGATAATATGTGCATATACCATCATTTACAGTACAAACTGTGATACTTCCCCACATTACTGACAGTCTATGTGTGCATGTGTGCATTACAAACCCTCCCCCAAATGTAGATTGACCTGACATCTGTGTACAGGTATGCAGAGGCTGCCACTATGACTGCTACAGTATTAAAGTGATGACCACTGGAGGCTTACCTGGACACTTCTCTGCTGTGGAAGCTGTGCCACTCACCTCCATGATATATGGGTTGGTGGATGCTTGCGAGCTGGTGGCTGAACTCAGGTTTGCAAGGAACTCCCTCGGTGGCCAAGAGTGGCTGTTGTGTTGCAGGCCCTCCACCAGTGCCAGAACGGTCCCTGGCCACAGCTGCAGCCCTTTGCCATGCAGCATTTATCATATCAGTGGCCCAGTGCTGGACCTGCTCATAGCTTTTGTCCTGTAGCCCAATGTGATTTACTGATCCAACAAGGTCTGCCCACAGTGCAGCACGTTGTTCCTGCATATGGTAACTCCTTGACAGCAGGATAACATGACTCAGTCTGAGGCCGTCAACTATGACTTCATTCTCGGCTGCAGGAAAAAGGTGGGTTCCTCCGCCTGTACATCACTCCTGAAGGACAAAAAGAGGGGAACACATCACAGGACCACATACATTGACCTCCATTATGTACACACCCCGTACACCCACATTTGCCAGCACTATCCTCCGCTTACTCCCACATCATACCCCGTCATCTCTCACCAAAGTATGTATGTGGCTATCAGCAACATAGTGGCAATACATCATGCATTTCCCTCCTCATCCTGCTGTTTCCTGCTACTTTCTGCATGTTCTCAAAGGTGTTCAACTGCATCTTTTCTGTTGCACCTATTACTGCTTGTTTATAGCCTGTCTAAATTGCATGCAGTAGTGTAAGCCTTCTACATTTCTTTTAAGCATCTAGGCTGCAGGGCTACCCCTATAGTCTCCCTGGCCTTCTTCCCTCAGATTCTGACAAATATGGCTGGATAATGTCCTACAGTTTCTCCTGCCAGTCTGGTTGATATGGGCATCCTGACACAGTGTAGCAACTGCCTCATGTACACACACAACTATCTACAATCACCACCAAGGAACACAATTTGTGAGAGATGTAATGACATTAGGAACCTACCGTCCATGCTCACTCCCTCTCAAGCCTGCATATCTGGCACCAAAACAGTTGTCAACACAATCAGTACACCTCACACACCACCCACACCTAAACAACACACACCCACATATGTGGAGGTACTCAACATAAACATCCGCAAACAAAGGGGCCTCAGAAGCAGAAATACATGCAAAATCCACAGCCCTACACACCACGTACCATGCATACCCACACACCTGTGTCCCACAGCCACTAAGGCATCAGCATAAATCAAACATATTAGTCATAGCAGACTCCATTATGAGACACACAGATGTGCATCTCACCAGGCTGTATATGGAGAAGGTCATGGTTACTTGTATGTCAGATGCCAGAATCTGCCATATCACATATGCACTGCTGTCTTTCAACAACAGTTACTGCTATGAGTCTGTCATAGTCCATGTTGTTGTGCCTGACCTGAGATGTACCTCCCTGGACTATATGATGTAACACATAACTGAGCCTGCTGAGTATGTGTCCCAGGCAGGTATGTCCCTAGCGTTAAGAAGCAGTCTGCCGTCACCCAGAATGATGCCGCAATACAATCAGGAAATGATTAACCTTAGCAATTGGTTTGGTTTCAGGTGCCATTCCAGGGGGATCCAAAACCTGACAGCATAAGATGATATGATCAACAGGCCATGATGCTTTGCCAGAGATGGCCTCCATCTGTCTCACCTGGCCTTCAGGCTTCTGGCCATGGTTCTTGTCACCACCATAGTGCCTTTATTAGGAAAAGTGGTGACATTAACACTAACACTAACAACATGAAACTGTCAACAATTTATTTTTATTTAAGAACTATTCTAAGTCCAAAAAATCTGATGGTGGACAAAAAGAAGAGAGAGTCTTTTACATGTGGGCCTTGTTCCCAATGTTCTTATGTCATGGGTGGTTATAGTATTGTTATTAGAGGAACTAGTTATAGAATTCATGGCCATTACACTTGTGATTCTAAGAATGTGACACATCTAGCTCAATGAGTGGCTTGTCCTGCATATTATATCAGAAAAACAAGTAGAAAATTTAAAAATCATATATATGAGCATATCTCTAACATTATGACTCAAAAGGTAGCAATGCGTTATATAAACATATTGCTGAGTTTGAATCACATACATTTCTTTTCAATATCATTTAACAAATAAATAAAGATTTGCAATGGAAAATAACTGATGAGCATTTGGAAGTTTGTGAACTTAAGTAATAGCTCAAATTAAATGCTGTGAACTGGCCTGATTTAAATGATACTTGCTCTTTAAATTCCATTTTAAAGTTGAAACATTTTACTGTTTAGTAACTAAATCCAATGGGAATGTTTTTAAAATAATGGGTTTTGGAATTTTATTGGCTTTGGTTGGTCACATGTTTAGATGTTTATTATTTAACTCTGGTAATAAATGTTATGTATTAGTTCTGAAGAAGTTCTGAAACAAGTAAGAACAAAAGCACTCAACTGAATTTAATAAATATTTGTCCTGGCTCGCAGTTTGGAATTTATTCACTGCCATCACCAGAAGTGGTTCTTGGTTTGTCTTTATCCATGTTTGGTTTCCAGTTTGTCTTATTATGGCTTCTTGTGTTGGACCAGTGGTGAATAACAGCATTCTAAATGGAGAGAATTCAAATGCTGTGGGAGACCTGACTCTACTATTACAACAGTTTAGCCAGCATTTTTCCAACTTTCTAACAAATCCTGAGCTTCATTCTACACAAAGAAATGGTGGGAGCTCTTTGAATAATAGCTTTGTGTTACCATTGTCTCAACCAACAGTGGAGTCAGATTGGGACCACATTCATCTCTCCTGTGTCCTTTGAGATTGTTGACGGGAAATCTAATCCATTTGATTTTGATTTTGATACCAATACCAACCAACATGTTTCTGTTCAAGAAGAAACTAGATCATTGAGTTTTTGCGACTGTCTGATAAGTTTTTGTTTAAATACAAAAAAAATTACAATTATAAAAAGGTTATTTATCTGAAAACATTAAACTTCAGCAAATCCCGAAGGGTTTGAGGATCTGGCATTTCCCTAATGGTGTAGTACACAAGCATAATATTCTCCATGAATTGCAGTGTGTTTATGTTAAAGCCAGGACTGATATAATGAAAGTTTTGATTAAATACAATACCCTCAAAATGGAACAGTTATCACAACAACTTAATGTCCTCAATAAAGTCATCTGTGCGGATCTTGTCTTCGTACATTATGAAACTAATTACCAAAATCTGTTGTTTAGTGTAGCTAGGGAATGCAAAAAAAAATTCATGTAAGACAGAGAAACTAAAGAGGGACACTGAAAAGGATGCTAAAGGCAAAGAATACCCTAAACCTCTGGGTTCCTATGGTAACCAGAGGATTACAAACAATCAGCATGATTTTAGGGTAATTAAGCAATTTCCCTCATCAGCGGTTACTAATATGGACCCGAGAACTGCACCAGTCCCTTTAAGACAGGAATAAATAAGGAGATCCAAATGGATCAAAAATTAACAGCAACAGCAACAATCCAATATGTGGAAGCAGCAAAACAAGAATGCTGCATATTTGAAACGGATTCAAGCTGAAAAAAAATCAGCAGAACAAACGTCCCGTTCGATTCTCAGCTAGAGCGTCTTCTGTGTGGAGACATGCGTGAATGGGCGTACCTTCGTTGAAGGTTGTGCGTCAGGGCCGGCAACTCGGCATGTAAAAATCTACTGCCAATCATTAGCGGACCGGAGTTCCGCTGTGGAGACCCCTAACCGGGAAAAGCTGAAAGACACAACAATGACTTTGACCAAGAAAGTCCATTCACTGTTTCTGTTGTTTTGAATGATTGTGGTGATTTCAAAATATTTAATTATTCCAGTAAAAGTATTACTGTCACACATGCTAATGTTTTATCAAAAGCTTTAATGTTTGCACCAGCTAGAAGGGTGGACTTGGCTAATGTAATTATTGATTTGAAAATGTTTTCACGGAAGTTAAATTTATCACTTTGGTTCAGTTATAATAATAGGTCTGTTGAAGTAAATAGGTTAAGTAGACCTAGAATGTTCATTCCCCTTCTGAACCAGAGTATTGGTATGTTTCACAGAATATGTGAATGTGACATTCGCAACATTTTAAAACAGAGTTGCAAGGTGAAACAACATAATTTAACAGAATTAGAAGAAATGTGTTTTCACAATATAACAGATGATAATAATATCTGTGTTATGAAGCCGGATAAAGGGGATGGGTTGGTTGTAATGAATCGGGTTGATTATTTAAATCAGATGAATGCTCTGTTATTGGAAGACACATACGAGGAATCATCATGCCATGAGATTAATAGGATAGGGCATATGCAAAAATTGATATTATGTTGTTTTTTATGGCAATTGAAGCGTTAAATTCCAAAAGTGAGTATGATTTTTTTTATAATGAGAAGCTTGTTATTGCAAGCATATTTGCCATCCCAAAGATTCACAAAAGTTTGTCCAATCCCCATTTATGTCCCATAGTGAATTCTACATGGTCCAAAATATATTCTATAGTTAAGCTTTTGGACCAGTATTTGAAAAAGTTTAGGTAATAATGAACAAATCTGTAGGGATTCATGTCATTTTTTAAGCTTGTTAAAAATACAGACTATCAGAAAGATGCTTTATTTGTCACAGTGGATATTCATAATTTATTTTCTGTGATACCCATGATGTTGGCCTCGAATGGTTTGAGGAACAGTTATACAAACATACTGAGTACACAAATGATGACATAAAAGTTACAGTTACATTAATGGAGAGTTTGTGGAAAAACATTGTTTTATGAGGGCCAATAGTTTAGGCAGGCCGCTGGAGATGCCATGAGACAGTATGTGTCCCCATGTTTGCAAATTATGTTATGGTCAAATGGAACGATCGGTACCTTTTGCATAGTGATTATAGATAGTGCTGGACACTGTATACTCACTTTTTGGATGACATTTTTTTGGTTTGGAATGATTCAGCTGATATGGTACAGGAGGTTTGCATGTATATTAATAATACAATTGAGTTTTTTTACATTTTCAGTTACATTGTAAGTGAACAGTATTGCATTTCTAAATGCCAAAATAAATAAGGATAGTGTAAATCATAGGTTTATTTCTAATGTTTATCAAAAAATATATTTTTTCAAATGCCTATCTTCATTTTACAAGCTGGGATTCAAAACATCAAAAGAAGTCAGTTGTAAGAGGCCAGTTCGTATGCTTGGCTAGGATGATTATGGAAGAAGAAATGTTTTTTAGGAAATGTGCAGTTTTAATGAGCATGTTTTTAAAGAGAGGTTATCCTACTGAATTTTAAAATAGCATACAGGATTAAGTTTTAGTTAAAAGAGAAGGGGTATTTTTATACTTACTCTTTCAGGTACTACTGTTGTAAAGGTGGATTCAATACAAAATGACACAGGGTCTTATTTTGGCAACAGCAATAAATTATTTATATGAACTTTTACTCTAGATAACAAAGCTAAAAATTGGAATTTATTTCTAAAGGATTCAGGACTTATGAAAAGGACTGGTGATAAGCCATGCTTTTTTACAGAAGGGACAAGACATTTAAGAACTATTTTGAGTCCAAAAAATCTGATAATGGACTTAACAAAAAGAAGAAAGGGACGTTTAAATGTGGGTCTTGTTCCCAATATTCTTACATCATGGATGGTGATAGTATTGTTATTAGAGGAACAAGTTATAAAATTCAAGGCCATTACACTTGCGATTCTAAGAATGTGATACATCTAGCTCACTGAATGGCTTGTCCTGCATATTATGTAGGAAAAACATGTAAAGAATTTAAAAATCATATATATGAGCATATATCTGACATTACGAATCAAAGAGTACCAATGTGTTATATAAACATATTGCTGAGTTTGAATCACATAAATTCTTTTCAATGTCATTGGACAAATAAATAAAGATTTGCAATGGAAAATAATTGATGAACATTTTGAAGTTTGTGAACTTAGGTGGTAGCTGAGGTTAAATACTATGAATTGGCTTGGTTTAAATGATGCTTGCTTTTTAAATTCCATTTTAAAGTTGAAGCATTCTACTGTTTAGTAACTAATTAAATCCAATGGAAGTGTTTTTTAAAATAATGGGTTTTGGAATTTTATTGGTTTTGGCTAGTCACATGTTTTAGGTGTTTATTATTGAAATATGGTGATGAATGTTATGTATTAGTTCTGAAGAAGTTCTGAAACGAGTAAGAACAAAAGCGCTCAATTAATAAATATTTTTTGCTGGCTCGCAATTTGAATTTATTCAGTGCCTTCACCAGAAGTGGTTCTGATTTGTCTTTATCCATGTTTGGTTTCCTGTGAGATAAAATCTTTATGGCATAAACCAAATCATTTCATTTCAGGCCGTTTTTCTTAAGATTAGCTGGGATGAGCTTAACCCTTTCCCCTTCCAGTATCCTCTGTTAAAATATATACATTTCATCAGTTACAACAATACAGTCTGACATGCATGTATATTTCTTTTCTGTCCAGCAGGACCTACTGTTGATGCATTTTTAACACAAGCAACTTTATAAATACATTTTTAATACAAGCATCTGTACAAATCAGGTTGATGTTCAAATGACATATAATTATTTATAAAACTCCAGATAGCTATGCTGGAAAATGTTACATATGCACTGCCCTACTCCCTCTGGCACAGCTGGCACTATCTGACATCATCACAACCCATATCATGACAACAATGGCATTGTATAATTTTTATTATAAAATATTTATTAATTTAGTTTTGTTGTTAAATGGTTCTCTAGTGGTTTTGTAGTTTAGCATGGAATCCAAGAAGGTCAGTTGATCAGGAAACTAAGCAAAGCAGATGCTGGGGTAAAGAATTGATTAATTCTGAGTTATACATTACAATTACACATCTATTGAAAATACAACACTAAATATAAATAGCATATAAAATGCTCCCAGTATAGTTCAACAAAACTATAGGCTGTTTAACATCATAGTCCAGGGACTCCACATAAAAAACAGTGGGAAAACTAAATGTATAAGAAAATATTAACTTTAATGCTACAACTGAAAAAATCTTGGCAATATCTGTAAACACTGTTTTTCTTTATTAATTTTATGGAGCTAGTACCATTATTACATGTTAAGTTAACCAAGAGTAGAAACACCAGAAAGGCATTTAACAGTGTCTAATGCCTTTACCTTTGCATTTCTTCTTCATAATTCAGTTTATATTTGAATATGTTCTTGAAAATTAGAAGCAGTATATTATGGGTATTCAAATAAGCACTTACATGATAATTCTTATGTGAATGCTCACAATATGCTTCTTTAACTGCTCTACTATAAACTGTATGCTAAAGTAAAAATGTAAAATACAGGCATTAGGCATTGTTAAACAGTGTCTTTCTGGGACTCTGTTTTTAGATAATAAAGTAGCGATAGATACTGTTTCCCCAATGTTAGTAAAAAAATATTTTAAAGTAGGATTATTATGAGTTGTTTTAAACTTTTTAATACTAGTAACTCACATAAAAGTATATTACTCCACCTATTAATTGTTGAATTTCAACCCCTTGAGGACTCAACTTGCCAAATGTATTGAGTCTGGAACTTAAACTGATGAAAAATATGAAGGTTAGTGTTTTGGGGTACAAACACCCCCACTTCCAGCCATGTGAGGGAGCATACCAGCTCCACAGTCAAACAAACATGAAGAAAATATAAGCTCAGATGAAAAGGGACATCACTGACCGTTCACGTCTGAAAGCGATGAGGAATAGGGAACCTGAGTATATTAGATAATGTAATGGGTGCTTTGACTGATATTCTTTTATGTAGAGTGCTTTATGAAGAAACTAGCAATAATGACTATGGAAGAAAAACATGTGTAAAGCAGAATACATGCTGAAGTGTTAGGGGTATTTTACACAATATTAGTATTGTTTCACAGATGTGCACTATCAGAAAACATTAAAACACTACATATTTAAAGAGCTGTGCAGATTTTCAGCAGTGTTACTGACTGTGGTTTATGGGTGGAAATGCCCAGCTCACTGTGTACATCTCCTGGGGACAGCATCTTTTCTGTGCGGTTGCTTTTCTTTCAAATTACAGATGTTCATCATCTTGATCACTGCTGCAGCAGCCTTAGCTTCATGGGTTATATCCTACTGATGATATAATGATTGGTCAGCTTCAAAAGCTTCAGGGCACCTTCCCTGCACCCAAACTGTCAAGAATCTTGAGCTGAGCTGACTAGAAGACAAGTTTGGGCTTGAAGCCCTTGAAAACTTTACTGCAGCTAAACAGTACACTCCTCTAAGGATTTTGAGGATCAATGGTCGGCTTGTGCTTTCCTTTGCGGGGCAGATAAGTTCCCTTTGGGGGGAAAACACTTCCATTTTCTTAAATTTATTGATGTTTTATTACTTTCCTCTTCAGGAAAGTTATTTTAAAGCTAGGAGTGTTTTGTATTAAATGGACTCTCTTGAGACTGTAATGTACTGTTTAATAGAGCACTCATTTTTATGTCAGTTTTAAAGTAGTGTTAACTAACTGAAAACATATTTCTCTGGAGAAACTGTGTTTATTTTTCCATGGGGCTGGCATAGTGTTTGAAAGTGCTTTTTAGTGCATGTTTTTTGTCAAAAAAAAAAAAGGTAACTTTTGTGGACAGGTAGTTGTACCAGCATATGCGGCATTTATTCCATGGGAAACAGACACCATTTTTGGCTTGACCATGGAACAAACTATCAGTTTCATGGTCAGTCCTTCATCCAGCCACAAAAGGGAAAAATTAAGCAAACAGCCTTTTGCCACCACAGCAGGCTAGCAATTTGTCTCAGCTGCAAGTGGGTGACTCTGCTGTGGCCATTTGTTGTACCTCAGACCACTCCTCTTTTATCACGGATCCCTCTGGTGTAGCATCTGCAGCTAATATGGACCAGAGGTAAGCCACATCCTCTGTGGCTGTTGAAGTCCCCTCAGTGGGCAAAGGACATCCACTCTGGTTGCTCCTGGGAGAGGGGATAGGGAAGGTTTTCCTCTTGTGCCAGAATGCTGTGCCCATCCCTGGGGAAGCAGCTGCTGCCATTAGTAACACAGTTGGCCCTATATTTCCTGACAAAATGAAACAGAAAACCAATCATGTATCTACTCCGCCTCAAATTTCTTTAGACAGGAGTAGTTTACTGGGTCTGTCTCACAATTTAATTCAGGCTATTGATCCTTCTTGTAAAGTAGTTTCAAGTAAAAGAAAGAGGGATTCTTCTTTTCCTGAAGAGATTGAAGATTCTGAATCTGAACAGGAAGATACAGGGACAGATTCAGTTTTTTCTGCAAATTTCTGATTCAGAATCAGAGGAGAACTCAGTTTCTGATTCTCCCTATGGGGTTCTTTTTTCTGAGACTATTGCTAGAATGTCCCAGAATATTCAGAGGGAAAATACTGAGGTTTCCCAGTCTCTCAGAAAATACTATGGGTTTTGCAGAATGATTTTTCCAGAACATACAACCATTCCTCCTGTTCTGTCAACTTTAGAGGATATGTGTATTACTGTCTGCAGTTTTCTTGTTAGTCAGCTAGCGGTCCCTAAAAAAAGGAAGAAAGGATGTATAAAATTCATCAATCTTTTATATTGTTATACAGTATTCCCAAACCTGACCCAACAGCTATAGCCTTAGTTGATCTCACTGCAGCTAAGCACTTAGTTATTTCCAATCCTACTCTTTCTGATAAGGATGGGAAAATTATTGATAGGCATGAGGAAAAAAAGTGTATACTTCTGCAACTTTAGCTTTCAGAATATTGAATAGTTAGGTTCATATAGTGTACACTTCTGCAACTTTGGCTTTCAGAATATTGAATATTTAGGTTCATATATAAAGTTCATTCTGACAAATTATAAAAGTATGAGGAATATTTTATCTGCTGTTTCTTCTTGTGAGGAAAAATATGCTTTATATAACTTAGTTTCTTCTTTTGCACAGGTCAGTATTCATTGTTTGCAGTATGCATATGACTGTTGATAGAGATACTTCTTCCAGGGTTATGGCCACTGGTACTGCTTTAAGGTGGATTGCATGGCTGCATTCTCAGAACCTCACAGATTATGTTAAAATTATATTTTAAATTCTGCCTTAGCTAGAGATTTGGCATTTGCCCCCCCCCCCCCCACACACACACACACACACACACATGCACTACAGAAGTAATCATTATGTGTGATGCAAGGGGTAAACTAATCCAGATAATGTCTTAAGACTTTTTTTAAATTGTCAAAGGGATTTTCTTTCTCCTCTTCCATTTTTGGCAGAAAACAGAATAAACAGTCTCAACAGAGTTCAATTAAACAGACATTTGAAAAGGAATGGCAAGGGAGCTACAAAAAGAAGTCTCTTAACATCCCAAAACCAATAACAGGCCAATATGTCAGAATGACTACTCAAGAGATCTTGTGACCCCACTGCCACTCTGACCACCTTTTTCTACCAGAAGGTCTTAATCTCCATTTTTCTCTTTGGCAACAGATTGCTTCAGACAACTGGGTTCTGAATATCATTCAAGATTACAGATGGCAGTGAGAGGAAATTCCTCCTTTCCAGGGGGTCATTCTTTATCCGCCAGTTCAGGCTGTTTGCCCACTTATTCTTCATCAGTTGCTGTCTCAAGGAGTGAAAGAACCAGTTCCTCTTTCCCAAGTGGGACAAGTTTTCATTCAAGGATGTCCTAGTGCCAAAAAAAGAAAATGATTGGAGACCAGTTCTGGATCTTTTTCCTAAACCTGTTTGAGGTAGTGACCCAATTCAAAATTACATTACTTTAAAACTTGTTACCTTTTCATTCTATTTCAAGTTTCCTCATCAAACTATAAAATGCTTATCATCACATCCCTATTCATTCAGACTTCAAATGTTTCTTAAGGTTTTGTATGTCTGGACCACACTATCAATTCTCAACCTTAATCTTTGGACTATCCACTGCACCAAGAGTGTTCACAAAGGGTCTATCTCTAGCTATAACTCATTGAAGGTGTGACAATAAGAGGCAAAGCCAACCATACCAAAAGTAGGGCAGTTGATGTATGACTTGTGCCAACATAGCTAGCTGGACTTTTGTAAATAATTACATGTCATTTTTATATCAAACTGATTTGTACAGATGCTTGTGCTGTAAATGTATTTGTGAAGTTTGCTTGTGTTAAAATGTACCAACAGTGCACCCTTTTGGAATGAAAAGAAATGTACATGTATTATTGTAACTGAAGTAAATGTATATGTTTTAATAGTGGACACTGGGACAGCACAGGTTAACGTTAAGAAAAATAAGGGAAATGTAAATGAGCTGTTAAACCATTAAAATGGCTCCCCACAGTGCTGAATAGGACTAGAGACATTAGGTCTGGACAAAGCCTTTGTTCATTAGCTCAGTAAAAAGAGGGGAAGCCCCACACACTGCCATAAACATTTAAGATGTGTATTGTAGCCATCTATGAGGAAGTTGGGAATGTCAGAGAAGTATGTAAGAGTGGTACAGGATATGTATGAGGGTAGTGTGACAGCAGTGAGGTCTGCAGTGGTAGTGATGGATGCGTTTAAGGTGGAGGTGGGATTACATCAAGGATCAGCTCTGAGCCTTTTCTTATTTGCAATAGTGATGGACAGGGTGACAGACGAGATCAGACAGGAGTCCCCGTGGACTATGATGTTTGCAGATGACATTTTAATCTGTAGTGAGAGTAGGGAACAGGTGGAGGAGACCCTGGAGAGGTGGAGATATGCTCTAGAGAGAAGAGGAATGAAGGTCAGCAGGATTAAGACAGAATATATGTGTGTGAATGAGAGGAAGGCTAGAGCAATGGTGAGGATGCAATAAGTAGAGGTGGTGAAGGTGGATGAGTTTAAATACTTGGGATCAACAGTTCAGAGTAATGGTAAGTGTGGAAGAGAGGTGAAGAAGAGACTACAGGCAGGATGGAGTGGGTGGAGAAGAGTGTTAGGAGTGATTTGTGATGGACGAGTACCAGTAAGAGTGAAAGGGAAGGTCTACAAGAGGGTAGTGAGACCAGCTATGTTATATGGGTTGGAGACAGTGACATTGACAAAAAGGCAGGAGTCAGAGCTGGACGTGGCAGAGTTAAAGATGTTAAGATTTGCACTGGGTGTGACAAGGGTAGACAGGATTAGGAATAAGTATATTAGAGGGTCAGCCCAGGTTGGAAGGTTTGGAGACAAAGCCAGAGAGGCAAGATTATGTTGGTTTGGACATGTGCTGAGGAGGGATGCAGAGTATATTGGGAAAAAGATGCTAAGGATGAAGCTGCCAGATAACAGGAAAAGAGGAAGGCCTAAGATAAGGTTTATGGATGTGGTGAGAGAGCACATGCAGGTGGTTGGTGTGGCAGAGCAAGATGCAGAGGACAGGAAGAAATGGAAACAGATGATCTGCTGTGGCGACCCCTAATGGGAGCAGCCGAAAGACGAAGAAGAAGATTGTAGCCATCTATGCTAAATTTCTCTCTCAGCTTCAAAGGGGTTACTGTGAGAACCTAGAGTCAGGTGACCAGATGAGATAATTCTGCAAGCCATCTTGGGTATTATATTTTACATGGAGTAATCTCTGAGTAGGGAGTGTTCTGTTTTGGGGAACCTGGCTAGAAAGACTGCTCATGTATTTCATTGTGCCTTGCTGTATCAAATAAGTTATTAGGGAATAGTAATTCTCCTAGATTCAGTCAGACATACAGTGAAGCTTAGTTTAGATATTGTTTTTCTTTATTTGTCTGAGCCTGTCTATCAATGTTCTTTTCAATATTTCCTATGATCTGAACTCTGTAGTTTATTGTGAATATATATTTAGTATTTTCATGTGCTTTTACTATTTATTATTAAATATATTTAAAAGTTTTACTGTGGTTGGTCCTTTAGACAGTACTTATCCTTTTGAGAGTGCTTATATTTATTTGATTACACTGTGTAGGCCACTCCAGAAGGCCTAGCTGTCTTAGTCAACTACTACCATTAGTGTTAGTGAAATATTACACAGTATAATTGGACACCCTTTGTTAAGGGCCTTAGATTAGCTGACTGTGGAGTGTCTGGTGGCAGTGGTAACTACCTTATACTCTGGGCAGAAGGGGGCACAGCAGGTAAATCTGTGCCAACCTTTCCCAGGGGTGTGTGTGTGTGTGTGTGTGTGTGTGTGTGTGTGTGTGTGTGTGTGTGTGTGTGTGTGTGTGTGTGTGTGTGTGTGTGTGTGTGTGTGTGTGTGTGTGTGTGTGTGTGTGTGTGTGTGTGTGTGTGTGTGTGTGTGTGTGTGAGTGTGTGTGTCTGTGTGTGAATGTGAAAAATCAAATATCTCAATGTGTTTGTGTCAGCTACTTGGTGCAGGGACACAAAGCACTGGGTTTACAGAGAGGGTGCTGGAGGACTGGGCTTGGACACTCGGCTGAGGATCTAACCCTACAGCTGTACCAGTGAAGAGTCTTATTGGGGACCTAGAGGGAGACAGATATAGAGAAATCCAGAGACTGAGCTGAGTATGTTTCCTGTGTGCTCTTTAAGGGAAATTGTACTTGATACAGAGAGGTCTGCATCTGGAAATACTGAATGTATCCATTTGTATTCCAAGTGCAAGTCCATTTCTAGTGTCAGTGGTGAGGATTCAGTCTCATTGATTACTGACCAAGCATGGGGACATCACATATTGGTTGGCAGTGGGGGGATTATCACTCATCGCAGAATGCTAGAGGGTATCCATATTTTTCCATATTTAGATGACTTGCTTATCTTTGCAGAGTCTTTTTCATAGTGTCAGGAATATCTTTCTGGGGTGAGAGATCTCTTACAAAAGCAAGGATTCCAAGAGAACAGCTAGAAGTCCTTCTTGACTTCCTCACACAGGATTGGGTTCCTGAGATGTTAACTAGGCACCTCAGTTCCAAGAGCTGTTCTTCCACAGGAAAAAATAGATCTTTATTTAGATCTATTTATTTCTAAGTTTTTTTCCACTCAGACTTCAATCACTGTAAGGGAATACCTCAGTAGTTTGGGTCTCATGGCATCTATGATTCTCATGATACCCTTGGCAAGACTCCACATGATAAAGATACTGAGGTATGCGAAGTGTCCTTGGTTCCAGCATCAACACCACTTATCTTTTTAAATCCTAGATTTGGAGATTGTCAGAAGAGAAATCTTTTGGTGGAGACAACAGATATCCTTAAATCCAAGCCCCCTTGTCCCTCTGTGCTCCAAAGCAATCAGTCATTACAGATGCTTTGGACTTTGTTTGGGAAGCAGTTTCAGGAGGGATAAAAGTACAGGGGTGTGGGACATCAAAGGCAGATGCAAGCACAAAAATAACTAGGAGATGCTTGCTCTGATCAAAGCACTCAACTCTCTGAACCATCTTTGGCTCCCAGGACCTCTTCAAAGTAGTTTTTGACAATACTTCAGTCTTGTGGTACATCAACGAGCAAGGGGGAACCAGGATGTACCCCCTTTGTAGACTATCCGTGTTAGCTTGGGATATAGCTTCACAGCCCAATTCACTCTACAGACATCCTACATTCTGTCAGAGCAAAATTGTCTAGCAGACAAGCTGAGCTGGGTCCAGGGTAGACCCTCACGAATGGAAATTAGATTAAGGGGTCTTCCAAATTTAATCTATATGTGGAGAGTTCCTCAAGCAGACCTTTTTTCCTCCTCTTTGACAATCAACTGACACGATTCTGTTCCAGGACTGGGCAAGAAAGCCTGGAAGACAGATGCCTTTTCTTTTTTTACAGAAATGGTCCTGTACGCTTTTCTATCCCTTCCAGGATACTTCAGAAGATTCAGAAGGAATCCCCCAAGACCATTGTGGTGACTATCATCTGGCCTAAGCAAATGTCATTCTTCCTTATCTTGGAAATGCCAGGGACAATTACCCCCAAGCTTCCTCCCAGACTGAACCTACTGACACAAGAACAGAGGTGTTTGATACACTACGACATCAATAATTTTCATTTGATTGCTTAGATGATAGGGTCTTAATTCCTTTTAGGCACTTGTTTACTGAGGGCATGCAGCAGGTAATAATGGAGGCTAGAAAACTGTTACTAGAAAATCCTACATTAGCAAATTGCAAATGGTTTTCTAATTAGTGCAAATAACATGATCACCTCCCATTAAGGGCTAGTTGTTCTCTGGTTTTAAAATATTTGTGCAATTTACTATTCTATGGCCTTTCTTGGTCCTCTCTCAAGATTCATTTATAGGCCATTTCAGCATATCTGCCAAAAGAGCCTTCTCATTCAAGGCAGTCTCATGTTAGGATATTCGTGAAAGGGAGTTTTGCACAAGAGGCTTCCAAGTAAACCAGTGGCCCCTCCTTGGGAATCTTAATTTTGTGTTAGAGAATCTAACACTTACACCATTTGAATCAGGTAATTTGGCTAATCTGAGGTTCTTAACATGGAAAACAGTTTTATTGATTGCTCTGACCTCTGCAAGAAGGGTATCTTAGTTGCAAGCAGTTATGGTGAGTCACCCTGCCTCATTTTCCATAGGAACAAGGGTTATTTGAGAACTAATCCTTCTTTTATGCCTAAAGTGGTATCCAAGTTTACTTTAAGTCAATCTATCAGGGATGCTTATATGGCAGTCAGTGTTTATCAATTGTAAGACAAAATGTATTGCCAGGGTTTAGCAAAACATCTTGCAACATTTTCAGGCTTCTGGACTGGGGATGCCAAATATGTCAGTTGCTCAGGGCACCAAATAAATCAGCTACGATTCTGCCTCTCTCTGATGTTAACCTGGAACTAATGTCTGACAATGTGAAAAGAAACTTGAGTTAGTCAGTGCAGATCAGATGCTACTTCATTTGCCATGACCTATAGTGGGCTGCTCTATGAAGCAGCTGCAACAAAACTATATTTTATAAATATTGACAAGTGAACATCAAGTTACAATCTATCGAACAACAAAAAAGTTACAGTAAACAAATTCACAGTATAGGAGACATAACACTTGCCAGATAGTGGTGATTTTTACAGATACTGACATATGGGTATCTAGTTGCGATCCTTAGAACATGTATAATTTGCACAATAAGTCAAAGAAAATATAATCACAACATGACCCATTATATAATACAATGCCCCATTTGGTATGTACCTCTCAAGACATCTGCAACAACTAGAAAGGCCACAGAAATACCTCACTAAAAGACTCACAGGCCTAAAGCAGATGCCCTATGCTGACCGCCTTAAAAAACTCCAGCTATATTCTGTCACATATCGTCTACTCAGAGGCGATCTCTGCTTAACATACAAGGCCATGTCAAACCCAGAGCTGTTGGACATGCTACACTTAAAGAAATCCCAATCTCTCAGAGCCACATGCTCCAGGGATCTAAACCTTGTCATCACAATAAACAAAACATGCTGGAGGGATAGGTTCCTGACTCAGAGACTCCCCAGACTCTGAAATAGACTGTCCATATATGTCAAGCAGAGCGCCTCCTTGACCCTCTTCAAAAGGAACCTTGACGATTGAATGAGAGAAAAGAAATTCACCCCAGGGATCACGTCAGTCGCTCTGCTAGACAGGTGTCCTGGGAAGTAAATAGTGTGGGAAGAAATAGCCAGGGAATTGTTATGGCTAAGCTTGTATAGGCCCTAGGGCCAATAGCCTAGTACCAACCTATGAACCTATGAACCTATGAGAATAAAATAATTGCATAATACCTAGCAAGAATCATCACTACAAGCAGCAATGCAGACAATATTTTTAAAACTGTATGACAATTTCCAGGCTCTCCCAAGCCTATCCCATCTGCCCCTAGAAAGTCCAGGCTTAAAATATAGCTAGCATCCATTATCATAGACTCAAGCTGCAATTATAGACCTTACAACCTGGTCAATAAGGGAAAGAGGGTATAACATGGCTAGGCTTATAAAGACCCTAAGGCCAGTAGCCTAGTTACCTCCTATGAACCTATGGAAAAAGGCATGTAACAAAATATATAACTATAAAGTATGATAAATATAGCAACTGAAAAAAAATGTAACATATCAGATTGCAGAACATAAAATATTTTTAAAATGTATACACCATGGAATACATGGTATATGACTGGTTACACCCATGACTTTAAGTGTTATATGTGCAGTTGTTGAATATAACTATAATAGGTTCTTAGCAGGTTACTGAACAATGTTTCTGAATGTACTTATTACCTTGCACACAGGTACATTTGTGCTCCTCTCTTGAGTGATCCAAGACCTTCCTTACAAAATGGTGAGTATTCCCTGAGGTGCCTTATTCCACAATTAAAGGTAGTCCTATGCAGTGAGGGTAGATTTTATAAAAATTGTTTTACCTAGATTCTTGTTAAATAGTTGCGTAACTATTGGGGGTGCCTCATTGTTTGTTGATCTCAGGGGCTATGTTATTGTCCTAGTGTGAATCTTAGAGTTTATTAAAAAAGCTTTAAATAGAGTGATAGGTTCATAGGTGTGTACTAGGCTAATGGCCCTGGAGCCTTTACAAGCCTAGCCCACAGGATTACCCTGGCATCATGCCACCCAACCTTATTTCCCAGTGCCTCTGTCAAGGAGAGCCACTGGAGTGATCCCCAGGGTGAATTTTCTATTTCCCATCCACTCATCAAGATTTCTCTTGAAGAGGGCCAGTGAGGCACTCTGCTTGACATGTATGGGAAGCCTATTCCATAGCATGGGCAGTCTCTGGTTTATGAACCTGTCCCTCCAGCTTGTTCTGTTGATTGTGGTAATGACGTTGAAGTCTCTGGAGCGTGTAGTGCGGAGGGATTGGGATTTCTTTAGATGTAGCATTTCTAACAGAGCTGGGTCAGACATGGCTTTGTAAGTCAAGCAGAGATCACCTTTAAGTAGGCGATATGAGACAGAGAATAGTTGGAGTTTTTTTAGTCTGTCCATATAGGACAAGTGTTTAATGCCTAAGATCCTCTTTGTGAGGTATTTTTGCAGCCTCTTCAGTTGTTGTAGGTGTCTAGTGAGGTACCTGCCAAATGGGGAACTGTACTCGATGATTGGCCTAATGAGGGAAGAGTAGAGGGAGACAATGACTTCTTTCTTCCTGGATGCAAAACCATTAGTAATGAGATGTGTCACATAGAAGGACTTTCTGACCACAGTGGCTATGTGGTGGTCAAAAGAGAGGTTGCTGTCAACCTGTATTCCCAGATCTCTTAAGATGCCTTCTGTGTTCAGTGGACTACCATCGATGTGGCAATTCATGGGATCTGGGTTTTTCCCAAAGGGGATGACGACACATTTTTTGGCATTAAGCTTAAGGCCATGGTTCTGACACCAGTCATTGGTCTCAGTGATGCCTTTCTGTAGGATGTCAACATTACTTGAGGAGTTAATTATGGCTCCCAACTTGCAATCATCTGTGAACTTTGTCAGCCACAGTCCCTTCATGTTGAGCTCAACTTCAGAGAAGTAGATACCAAACAGGAGAGGACCCAGGACCGAACCCTGTGGGTGACTGGTCGACAGTCTGACTTAGAGTCAGCTACTTTCACACTGTGGGTTTTATCTGTGAGCCAGTTTGCAACCCACCTAATGATACAGGGGTTGATGCCTAGTTTAGTGAGTTTTTCTATGATTCCTGAATGGGGATGTTAGTTACATTAACTGTAGGAAGGACTTGGAGCTAGATGACCATCTGAAGAGTAGTGCAGTAGTGTTCTCTTCTCTTTGATAAGGAAATAAAGTTAAATATTTTATTTTCAGTGGTATGTAAGGTTCTTATGTCATGGGTAAAGGCATACTACTTTATGAGAAGGACAGTTTGTGCAACTAATGAATACCCATTGATGCCTCATAAATAATGGATGCACTTAGATTGCACTGCTGGCTATTCCAATTAATTAATAATCAGAAATCTAGAGTTTATTCTGAATTCCTGCTCTGGTAACTCAAAACTTAATTTTGTGGGGCAGATAGCGTACCCAAGTGATACAGAGGCATTTACAGTGCAAAATTAGCTACAGTGGCACTATACACTATTAGATACACATAAATTATGTAAATAAGATATGATACATATAATCTGGATGATATTTTACTGCAGTTATTTCCATTCAAAAAATATCTTTCAGGATAAAACTTTTTTCAGTTAACCGTTAATCACCAAACAGGCAACCACAGTAAAAAACATGCTAGAAGCTCCTCTGCTAAACAGGACTTCTATCACATGCAGACAGGTCTGTATTCTTGATGTATATCCAAATTTTAGGCATTACTCTTAGCTTGGTAAGTGTTTATAGATGCTTCCAGAGTCATGGTTTGGGCATTGTGGGGCTGTTAATGATTTCTCAGAATGTAGTGGGTTTTATTCCCAGGTTCTTGGATTCATATTCTGCCTCCCAGTAGTCATCTTGGGATTAGTGCCTCTGTTTTGCTCCTGGTGACAGAAGGGGTACAGGGACATTATTTTCTGGAGACTTCTATTCTCCAGAAAGCCTATTAACTGCTTCATGAGTGCCATCTTGGAATTTGTGCTAATATTTTACTTGTGATGAGAGAAGGAGCAGAGTGCATTGATTAATGACTGTTTCTGATTGGGCAGTGAGTGTCTGTATTTGACGTTCCTGACTGGTCTGGTTACTATTCAAGGCATCCACCAGGAAAAGGCTACAGCAAGCCTACAGACTCTTGCTTTATCTCGGACAAGACTGTGGATCACCAAACAGGTTGTGGCCTGCTTCTCATCTTGGGATTGGTGCTAATGTGTTGCTTCTCGTGAGAGAAGCAAAGGAGCACTGTACCACAGCAGACTGAATCTGTGCTGAGACCAGTGCTACTAGTAGCCAGGCAGTAGCCATTCATGCGACTCCCCTCTTTGCCCAAATATTACATCTGTAAATCATCAGGGTCTACTTATTAGTTTCCTCTCAGGTATTTGGCAGTGCCTTGTAATAGACACAGACACCTTGAGTGACATTCTTCCTGTAAAAGCACAATTGAAGTTTCATCAATACCTAGTTGCACATGGGCAACTAGTTTGCAGTGACAAGCACTGCTCCCAGAGTTGCAAACTGGTTACTTATTGCTTTGACATTGACATTGCTTTATATTCTCACTTCAACTGTCTAATCAATAAAAATGGGTATGTTGCTATGGATATGAACTTTCCTACTCTCTCCTTTACCAGCTTGGTGGATATGGGCATCCTGAGGCAATGTAGAAACTGCCTCATGTTTACTGACAATCAGTTAATTCCCAACCAAACTGTTATGGTATGTGAGAGGTGTATTTACACAAAGTCACTGGAGGCAAAGCTCTCACATAAAAGTACTCCTAATGTTAGGAAGATTGTCAGTAATACATATGTTGCACCCATGACACACAATTCAAAGCAGATGTATAGACCCACATATGCTGAGGTGCTTAAATGTAACTTTCCTAAATCCCAAAGACCTCCTAGATGAAGTACACATTACAAATACCCCCAGCAGCCCCAAATGCATGCTTTCAAAACAACACCCACATCAACATATACAGCCGCATCTCATGCAGCCTCTACTTCTAAGCCCATAAGGCAAACCACTAAACAATCCAGCATTTCAGTTATCGGAGACTCCATTGTGAGACACATTGATATCCCTCTCACCATCTGAGTAAGGAGAAATTCATGGTCAGTTCCTTAACAAGGGCTAGGATCTGCCACATTATGCATGCACTCAGGTCATTGGACCACAAGTACCAGTATGACTCAGTCATAGTCCATGTGGATGTAAATGACCTGAGACATACCTCCCTAGACTATATGAAGAGAGACATTACAGAGTTCTTGGAATATGTGCCCCAGGCTGGCACGAGCCTTGCATTTAGCAGCATTTTACCTTCTCCAAGGATAATGCCACAGTATGAAAAAAAGATGACTGACTTTAATAATTGGCTTTGTTTCTGGTGTCATTCTAAGGGGCTGCAATATTTGTCAGCATAGAAGGAGATGGTCAACAGACCATGCTACTTTGCCAGAATGGTCTGCACCTCTCCCCTCTAGGCTTTCAAATATTAGCTAAAACATTGTCTTCTCCCATAGTGCCTTGTTTAGGCAATGCCAAACTGAAAGTACTTCTGAATCAAAACCAATAAAATCTAAGGGTATTTCTGCTCAGTTCTAGGAGTCTAAAAAAAAACTCCACTCCCTAGAAGCTCTCTTCACCCTAGAGAATCCTGATGTCTGTGCGGTCACTCAGACATGGTTTAAAGCCGCTGACAGCACACCGACAGTGCAAGGTTATAATGCCTTCCACACATTTAAACCAGCTACTACAAAGACAGGGACTAAAGGCAGAGGTGTCTCGATTTATGTCAAAAATAAATATACCTCAAGGCTGGTCAAACATGACAATGCACTTGAGCTTCTCCATGTTCAAATCATCATAGACAAAATCCAATACCACTTCCTTGCATGCTATAAGTCCCCCTCTGTGAACCAGGAAACCAATACCATGTATTTAAACTTATTGGAAACACTCACCATCCAACTCAATACCATACTCATGGGCGACTTTAATTACCCCACTATTAACAGGGAATCCTATACGGCACTAAATGTACAGGCAGAGAGATTCCTGGATTTTGTAAACACAAATTCCCTGGACCAGACTGTCAATACACCAACCAGGTGTGTAAACATACAGGATCTAATCCTAACTATTATGGAAGAGTGCTGCACACCCCCTATTACAATGTCTTCCCTGGTAAGGCCAGACCACAAAATGGTGTCCTTTGAAGTAAAAATATAACATGGACCCCAGCTAACCCTGGAATATTCAGAAATGACTCTAAGGCTAACTTCCTGCTATTAAGTGATAACCTGGCAAAATTTCAAGCCCCCATAAACCCTGAGAACATTGCTGCCTATGCAGAACTGTTCACAGAAACCCTATACAAGCATGTAAATAGCTGCACAGAGGAAATTGAACCCACCAGGAAGACGTACAGAGCTAACTCAAAAAACAAGCCACCCTGGTGGAATCACAAAATCAATAGGCTGTATAACAGAAGGAAGAAAATCATGGCAGAAATTAGGAGGTGCAGTATCCAGCAGGATAAAAACACTCTCATCAAATTAAACAAACAACTCAGAGGACAAATAAAGCCTACCAAAGACAAAACACAATTGTTTGCAGAGCTCATTGTAAATGGAGCCATCTATACTGAGCCAGAAGATATAGCAAACTTACTGGCCAACAAATTCAACTCCAACTTTACCCCCCCCCCTTCCCCTCAACCTTCCCTTAGGAAATATCAAATACAACACCCCCCGCTATCACTTGGGAACAAGTCCTTAATGCTCTCTCTAAGGCCAGGAACACTGCATCAAAGGGCCCAAACAATATTCCAGGATGCCTTCTAAATAGCATGAAACATGACCTATTAGTCCCTCTGGAATTGCTATTTAACTGTAGCCTCCAAACAGGCTTTGTCCCCGTGAATGTAGAACAGCAACAATTATCCCTCTGCACAAAGGTGGACCATCTACAGACCCTAGAAACTGCAGACCGATAAGTCTCACTAGTCTCATATGTAAAGCCATGGAAAGAATTATGGAAATGATCAATAATGGTATAGTAAACCTCCAGACACTGGAAACAACCCAATTTGGTTTTGTCAAGGGCATGTCATGTCTACTCAACCTGGTGGACTTCTTTGAGAAGGTCAGCAAAACAATGGATGAGGGCAAAATGGTTCACACTGCCTACCTTGACCTGGCCAAGCCATTTGACACAATACTCAACTCAGGCATTATGGACAAACTCAATAGGTTAGGTACAAATCCTTATGTCATCTGGTAGATAGCCAACTGGCTCTTTTTGGGATTTAATTCTCTGAAGTCAAGGACTCTTGGTGACTAAATTTGCAGATGATTACAGATTAGGAGTTGTCATTGAATCCCACACTGAGACAAATATTCTCCAGGAAAGGCTGACACAATCATACAACTTGTGTCAGAGCCATGGACTAAAACTAAATGCCAAGAAATGCATAATATTATCCTTCAAGAAGTCATGCACCCCTGGTAACTATCATATTGACAACACACCCCTTAAAGTTGACCCAGTAGTCAGGGACTTAGGGACACACATAGACAGTATCTAGCATTTGACCATCACATGTCTAAAGTAGTGAGGAAATCATTCTATGTTGCGCAATTTATAGCAAAGGTATGACATTAAGTCCAAGGAAGTCATTGTTCCACTGTAGTTGGCAATTCATCAGACCTGTTACTGAGTACAATTCCTCCTTTGGTATGTATCTAATCAGGCATATCCAACAACTAGAATGTTGACAGAGGTTCCTCACTAATAAATACAGGGCATAACATGTCCTATGCAGAATGCCTCAAGGTCCTATCCCTGTATTCAGTCTCCTACAAGCTGTTGAGGAGAGATATATGCCTGGCATACAGGACATTGTCATACCCCACTCTGATAGAACTCCTGCATATCTGGAAAATGAACAACACCACAATTGCCAGTTCTAAAGACTTAAAGCTTGCCTGTGAAACAAATAGGACCTGCTGGAGAGACAGGTATGTATCCCAGAGACTACCCCATCTCTGTAACAAGCTCCCCATTCATGTGAAGAAGAGTGCCTCCCTAACCGAATTCAAGTGTAACTTGAGCAATTGGATGGGAAACTAGAAATTCATCCCTGGTTTGGTACCTATGTCTCTAATGGACACAGGTAACTTGTAAATGTTTCCTCTCCCAAGCCCCTGCTTACACATATGAAGGGTACCAGAACTTGTCAGAGATTAAGGATGCATGGCTAGGCTTAAAAAGGTCCTTGTGATCGTTAACCTAGTAAACACCTATGAATCTATATTCCAGTACTGACAATGGACTACAACATTAGGGTGGGTATTGTGCTCTTGAGGTGCCATGTTTCAGTTCAGACTGTAAACTGAAGTCCCATTTACCTAAACTTGTAGTAAACAGGATGATATAAGAGATCTCATGGCATACAAAGGAGAAAACATTAGGGGTACTTCCCCATTGTCCTGGCCAAATCACTCTGAATAGCCCCATCTCGAGTCACCCGTAAAATGTCACATTTTATATGGGACAAATGATGGAAGAAAAAGTAAACAAATAAATAAAATAAATAATCTTCGTTTTGTCTCAGTTTCATATTAAACTTGCTTTTCTGTCATGGCTAAAAGTGGAAAAGGGACAAAAGAGTTTTTTTAATTATGACTGGATACGTGTGTACAAGAACATGAACGGTATTGCTCAAATTATCCAAGTGCAACTAACTCTGGGCAAAACTGCAATCCAAATTGTAGCTTGCTACAGACCCCCCCCCCCATGCCCCAGGATTCCCACTCCTGTTTTCTTGAGATACTGGAAAATATTAGGGTTCAACCAAACACCCTAATAATGGGTGATTTCAACTACCCCACCATTAACTGGGAAAACTACTCATGTACCAACTCCTTCCCTCAACACTTTCTGGAATTCATAAATTCCAATGCCCTGGATCAACTTATCCACACCCCCACCAGGGGCAACAATATCCTAGACCTAGTCATTACCAACATGACTGACCAGTGTTCCACACCTGAAGTCAACTCATCATTGGTCAGATCTGACCATAAGCTAATCACCCTAGATATCCGCATCCTGCCCCCACCCACCATTAAGGAAACCATGGTAAAAAAATTCTCCAAACCCAACTTCATGCTTCTTAAGACAGAAGTGGTGAACTTCATGACACCCATGCAGATGGACAATACAGTTATGACTGCTGAATCCTATACAAGTGCACTCTATAAGCACTTACACGAGTGCATGGATCGTGCTATCCCAAACAGAACCAAGTCGCCATCCTCCAAAAAAAGGAAGCCAATCTGGTGGTCCCCTGCCATAAACAAACTCTACAACAGAAGGAAGAAACTCTTGCAAAAGAGAGTAAAATCCCATGAGCGGAGGAGCTCCCTGGTCAGCCTCAGTAAGAAGCTGAGATCCCTTATAAGATCCTCCAAAGCTAGCTAAGAAAACAAAATCACCACTGATTCTAAGGGCAACCACAAAGCATTCTATAGCTATGTCAAGAATCTCAATGGCAACACCCAGATCTGCTCTGAGTTACAGCACAATGGCATGAAAATTACAGCACCAACTGATATTGCCAACATCCTGGCAGATAGGTTCAGTGCTAACTTTACTCCCCTCTCACCCCCTAAAGGGCCCATATCTAAACAGGAAGAATGCAGAGTCCCTGTAATCACATATATGCAGGTAAAAGCTGTACTCTCTAAAACCAAAAACACAGAATCCATTGGACCGGACAACATCTCAGGCTGCGTTTTACACGAACCTCAGAATGAACTGGCACCCCACCTAAGCACCATGTTCAATCATAGTCTCACATCAGGATTTGAGCCCACTGAATGGCGCACAGCAACAGTTATCCCACTCCACAAAGGGGGAGCCACCACTGATCCTTAGAACTATTGCCTATTAGCCTGATGAGCCTGGTCTGCAAGGCCATGGAATGTATCATAATGGAACTCATAAACAAAGACATTGGTAACCTCCAAACTCTGGACCCCACCCAGTTCGGGTTTGTGAAAGGCAGATCATGCCTTCTGAACCTGATCAACTTCTTTTAGGCAGTCACCAAAGCCGTAGACAAGGGTAAGGTGGTTCACACAGCCTATCTTGACCTCTCGCCAAGGCTTTCGATACCATCCCCCATTCTAGAATTATAGCTAAACTCACTAAACTAGGTATAAATCCCTACGTCACAAGATGGATTGCCAACTGGCTCACTGAAAGAACCCACACTGTAAAAGTTGCAGACTACAAATCTGACTTCAAACCAGTGACAAGTGGAGTACCACAGAGTTCAGTCCTGGGACCTCTCCTGTTTGATATCTACTTCTCTGAAGTACAGGCTAACACAGAAGGTCTCTGACTAATGAAGTTCACAGATGACTGCAAACTAGGAGCCATAGTCGAGTACCCAAATGATGTGGACATCCTACAAGAAGGGCCTCACTGAGACAGATGCCTGGTGTCAGAGTCATGGCTTCAAGCTCAATGCCAAATAGTGCATTGTCATCCCCTTTGGTAAAAACTCTGTACCCATGAACTACTACATAAATGGCAGTCTACTTAACGTCAAATGTGTGATGAGACATTGGGACCTAGGTGGACAGTAGTCTCTCCTTTGATAATGACATCACTACAGTAGTCAGGAAATCCTTCTATGTGGCACACCTCATTACAAAAGGGTTCTCATCCAGGAAAAAAGAGGTCATTGTTCCCCTCTACTTGGCACTCATTAGGCCCATTATAGAGTACAAGGCCCCTTTTGGAATGTACCTCACAAGACATCTGCAGCAGCTGGAAAGGCCACAGAAGTACATCACAAAGAGGATTACTGGCCTCAAACAGATGCCCTACACTGACCGTCTCAAAAAACTCCAGCTTTACTCTGTAGCATATCGCCTACTCCAAGGAGATCTCTGCCTAACATATAAAGCTATGTTAAACCAGAGCTGTTGGACATGCTACACCTAAGGAAATCCCAATCCCTCTGAGCTACACGCTCTAGGGACCTAAACCTTGTCACCACAATAAACAGGACATGCTGGAGGGATAGATTCCTGTCCCAGAGACTTCCTATACTCTGGAACAAGCTACCCATCTATGTCAAGCAAAGTTCCTCATTAGCACTCTTTAAGAAAAATCTTGATGAGTGGATGGAAAATAGGAAATACACCCAGGAGATCACTTTTGTGGCTCTGCTCGACAGAGGCAAAGGAAATTAACTTTCTTGGGTGGCATAAGCCAGAGAACCTTATTGGCTAGGCTTAATTAGGCCCTTGAGCCGATAGCCTCGTACCTACCTATGAACCTATGAACCTATGAAATATTTCTTTATTTTTAATGATTATATTTAATACACACAATATATTCTAAACCTCCTCGTAACATCATACTTGACTGATATAGTTGCAGTGAGTGAGACAATGTATACGACAATGGATAGTTTTCTTTATGTAAAAAAAAAGAAGTTATGTTCTTACCATAACATTCCATCTGTGTTGTTTATCTTCATTCATTCATTACTGATAGGGTGTCGGTTCCGTCCTCTGAACCGAGTCAGCCTTATAACAAGCTTGTGCCAGCCAAAAACTCTCGAGCTAAGTATTTATCCATAGTGCCCCTCTCCCTGTTACCTCAGATCGAGTTAGCCTGTGATAGGAATGCAGAATCTTTTTCTGAGCAGAAACCCTAAAAACAGGATAAGACTCAAGCCTATCCTACAGGAGCCTCTGGAGGGGGAAGGTGGGTGGGACATAATGAATGAATGAAGATAAACAACACAGATGGAATGTTATGGTAAGAACATAACTTCTTTATATGATGTTGTTAATCTTCATTCATTCCTTACTGATGGAACAGAGTCCCTAGCTACTTTATGTCCTGGGAGGACCTTATGGAAGAATGTTCCTGAGTACCATTGAATGAAAGGATGCTTTTCCCCTAGAGACCAGATCCAATTTGTAATGAGTAATAAAGGTATGGGGAGTAGACCAGGTTACAGCTGCACAGATGTCATCCATTGAAGCCCTTGAATGAAAAGCTACAGAGGTTGCCATTGATCTGGTTGAGTGTGCTTTGACTTTGCTCGGTAGAGGAATGTTATTCTTTTGGTAAATGAAAGATACGCAGTTTCTCAGCCACTTAGATAAGGTCACTTTAGAAACAGGGTCCCCTAATTTCGGACCTGAGAAAGACACAAACAAATGGTCTGATTTGCGTACTGGTTCTGTTCTGTGTAGATAAAAATGTAATTGTTTATGTACATCCAACAAATGAAGGCGGTATTCTCCTCTATTCAAATAGCATGGAAAAAAGACAGGAAGGTCAATCGTCTGGTTAATTGTCAATTCTGAGACAACGTTCGGAAGGAAGGAGAGGTTAGTCCAGAGTGATACTCTGTTTGTATGAAACGTTATATAAGGGCGTTTGGTACACAAGGCCTGAAGCTCAGGTATCCACCTTGCTGAAGTTATGGCTACTAAAAATTGTGACTTCCAGGCCAAAAACTTCATATCACAAGAATCCACAGGTTCAAAGGGTGGTTGTGTCCAAGATTGTAGTACCAGCATTAAATTCCAAGGGTCAATCAGTTCTTTGAAAGGTGGTCTGATGTGCAAGATCCCATTTAAAAAGGTTTTGCAGAGGCAATGGGAGATTAGGGATGAATCTTGGAAACCATTGTGAAAGTTTGAAATTGCAGCCAAATGCACTTGAATTGTGAAGGCTGTCACTCCTGACTGTAGAAGATTTGAGAGATGATCTAAAACCAAAGTAACAGGAGCTGAGCAAGGATCTAGTTTCTTTTGTTTGGACCAAATAAGAAATCTCTTCCATTTGCTGAGATAGATTTTCCTGGTGGATGGTTTATGTAAAGCCAGAAGAATATTACGTACAGGAGAGGTAAGGTTACTCTGCCTGGCTATTATCGAAAGTGGAGGAACCAAGCTGTCAGCTTGAGACTGAGAAGGTTGGGATGCATCAATCCTTGCAGATGCGAGATAATTTCTGGAGTTGGATCCAAAATCCAGGGCTGGCGTACTAGGTGAGGCCAAATGAAGGGAAATTATATCTGTCATGGCCAGTAAGGGGCAATGAGGACTGCCTTGCTTTTTAGACAAAGGACCTTCTTTAGAACAAGGGGAATCAAGAGGAAGGGAGGGAAGGCATACAGAAGTCTCATGGGCCAATTACGTATCAGAGCATCCCTCGGAGATTCCCCCTGTGGGGGAATTAGGGCAAAGTAGCTGCTGCATTTGTTGTTTAGTGGGGAGATGAAAAGATCGCAGTATGGTTGACCCCAGTGGCTGAAAATCTTTGCCGCCATGACTGGATTGAGGGACCACTCGTGAGGCAGTAGGATACTTCTGCTCAGCTTGTCTACAATCACTTTGGAAACCCTGGGAATATGCGTTGCTATCAGAAAGTGGTCGGAAGCTATCACCCATCGCCAAATTCTCATGGCCTCTCAACACAATGGGTAAGACTTGGTTCCCCCTTGTTTGTTGATGTACCACACTACTGATGTTGTCGGACTGTATAGCAATTGTCCCTGACAGGAGGGTGGATTGAAATGCTTGCAATGCTAGAAGCACTGGCCTCAGTTCTAGGACATTGATATGCAGATTGGCCTCTATGTCTGACCAAGTGCCTTGGACAGTCTCCCCTTGGTAAAGCCCCCCAACACCCTATTAGGAAAGTGTCTGTGGTCACTGTGGCCTTGGGCTGAGGTAGGCAGAAGGGGCGACTCCATAGTTCTTCGCCTAGCTTCATCCACCACATTAGATCCTGTTTGCATCATTGAGTTATATGTATCTGAAAGGACAATGGATGGTGTTAGGGATACCACTGTGTCAACAGAAGCCATTGGAGAATTCTCATGTGTAGTCTTGCTGATGGCACTATGGTAATTAATGCTGCCATGGAGCCCAGGAGTTGAAGAACCACCCAACCAGGGACTAAGTTTTGACAGAGTATCACCCGGATCTGGGATCTTATCCTGTGTAATCTGTGGTCCGGAAGAGAGACTAGGCAAGCCTGTGTATTGAAAATTGCCCTTATAAATTCTAAGGTTTGAGAGGGAATCAAGTTGCACTTTCCCCAGTTTATTGAGATTCCCAGGGATTCTGCTAGTTTGAGAGTGTAGTTTAGCACTATTTCCAGTAGAAACTTGGTAGGAGTGGTGCGGAGCCAATCATCTAAATATGGAAATACCTGGAATCATTGAAGTCTCAAGTGAGCTGTTTCCACTGCCATGAACTTGGTGAACACTCTGGGGGCTGTAGAGAGTCTGAAGGGCAGTGCATGGAATTGGAAGTGATTGGCTCCTATCCGGAAGTGAAGTAATTATCTGGAGTGCTTGTCCATCTTTATGTGGTAATACACATTCTGAAGATCTATTGAGCACATCCAATCATCTTTCTCCAAGAATGGGAGGCTAGACTGAACCGTGACCATCCAGAATTTTTCTGTTTGACAAATTTGTTCAGGATGCTGAGATCTAGAATTGGTCTCCAGTCCCCTGTCTTTTTTGGCACTAAAAAGAATCTTGAGTAAAATTTTGATCCTATCTGATCTGATGGGGCTGTCTGGATGACTCTTTTTTGAAGCAGCTTTTATATTTCCTGAGCTTCTGTTTCCCTTTGACTGGGTGGAATGTCTAGAATTCGTTTTGAAGACTTTGGGTAAAGATTGAATGGGACATGATAATCTCTGGTTATAATCTGCTGCACCCAAGAATCTGTAGTTATTGTCAGCCAGGCAGAAAGGTGCAGCAACAATCATCCCCTGACTGATTCAGAGGAAAACAATTGGGCTGCTCCTCAGGAGCGCTGATAAGGCTGTCCAGAGAAAGAATCTCTGGACCCTTGGTTACATGGACCCCTCTGCTTCTGTAGGGGCATCTTACTGAAGAGTTACTCCCTCTTCACCGGGAGTGAACTCACCACATGTGTCACAGAAGGGACCCTGAGATTTATAGTGCCACATCTTCCTGCTCCTGTGGTTCTTTGAGTAGGGAGGCTGAGGGGTGGAAAAACGTACGCCCATGGCAGACAGGGTCTTGCCATCCTTCCCATACCTAGCCAATGTGTCTTTTACTTTTGTGCCGAAAAGTGAAGAGGCTTCCACTAGAGCATTCAAAAAGGAAGACTTAAAGGGGTCTGCAAAGTCACAGAGGTGCATCCAGGTGTGACGTCTTATGACAACACCTTAACCTGCCGCTCTAGCCGCTCCTTCAGTAGCATAGGAAATCAAACTCATGGAGGAGTTGGATATGGATTCCAGGGTAGCAAGCTGTGAGGCAACATTGTCATGTATCTCATCAGAGACTGCTCCTGCTAAGGTTTCAGAGAGTTCGGAGACTAAGTCTCTCTGAAGCCTAGTGAAATGTGCCAGGTAGTTCAGACCTAACAGCCAAGGTCAATGGTGCAAAGACTCACTTCCCTAACCTTTCCACTGCCCAAGACTCCCTGTTTGGGGGGCGGACAGTCTGGCTTTCCTTGTTAAGCTCCTTCTTAGTGACAGCCGCCACCACCATAGCGTCTACAGGAAGACCCTTGGACCAGTGTGGATGTTGCTTGGGAGGGGACAAAACCTTGTCTGGTCTCCATGGGATTGGTTCAATAGTATCAGAACTTTTCCATGCTCTTTGCACGATGAGTTGTACCAGCTCATCTGCAGGTGGGGTCACCCAGGAAGTAGAGGGTTGAGCACGAATGGCCTACAGGAATACAGACTCCTCAGAGGAGGGGTTGGAGGACTTCCAGTCACCTCGCTGTTTTAAGATTTCCAGGATGTCTTCAAAGGAGACATCATCAGGGGGCAACCATGGGGACCCCTCCCCTTCATTGTAGTCCATATCCTAGGTGAGGGACTCCTCATGGGAATCCATGTGCTTCCTCTTGCACATCTTTTTACGTGGTACCTTTTCAGCGGGAGTTTCTGATGAGGACTCCAAAGAGGGGGCACCCTGTGGTAGGGTATCCTGAGGCTCTTGTGCTTGATGTCTCAATGTGGTGGTCTGTGTCAGCTGTGGCTCAGAGGAAGGGCATATTTGGTGTTCCAATGATGACGGTTTGCCTACAGAGGCAAGAACCCTCTCCATCGCCTGGAAAGCAGGTCTGCCTGAAGAGGGATGAGAGCCTGGAACCAAGATGGACAGACTCAGAACCAGGGGCACACCCCGCTCCGATGAACCCACTCCCAAGGATGGAGCCCCAAGGGGACTCAGTACCGTCAGGACTCCTGGAACCGTGGTAGATGGCACCATAGAAAAAAATGGCACCGTACCAGGCACCCCGGAGCCTACAGTCAAGTCACGAACCTGGGAAGACCCGGATCCAAATGAGTCAAAGGCCAAAGGGTCGGCTCTGGAACCATGCTGAGATCCACCAGCAGAACTGAAGGCATAGGAACTGTAAAGGGCATCAGTGCTGAGAACTTCAAAACCTGCAAGGAGGTCAAAGGAGGACAATAAATTGGAGTCTGTGGAGATAGGCTCCCAAGCCAGATGGGGAGTTTTGGCAGGTGTAGCAATCCCTCTGGCCTTCAGCAGCTGATCCACAAGATGCACCACGTCTAATTCTGAGAGGCTCCTGGTTGATCTAGCAGATATCCCCAACAGGGAGTCAGGACATTCTAAGAAAGGACTGAACTGTTGCCCCAAGAAAGGATCCACTATAGGGGAATATTGGGTCCGTCCATAGTGGTCTATCGCACCATGGTCTTGAGACTGGAGACCCGTATGGAAGGAATGTCAGGTATGGATGTGGACAGAATAGACACTGTAAGCAAGCTTGGTGTCATGGATATGGTCGGTGCCGTGATCAGTGTCGACGTCAAAATCTTTAAAGATGGCACCGAGGCAGAAATTTGTAATTTATGCAATATTGGTGCTGTAGACATAGTCGGTGGTGTAACAGGAGCCTACAACCCAATTTTTGTAGATGGCACCAAAGACAGTGCCGTCAAAGTCAATTTTGGCTCTGGATCCAGTGAAGTCAATTTTGGTACTTTTTGCCTTGGTTCCTGTTTCTTGTTACCCCAGGGTGAAGAAGGAACCAAATGTGGTCTCTTTTTATGCTCTTTTCTAGGAGGTGGTGAGCCCTCCAATGCAGAAATAACCTCTGAGAAGGGTGACTTAAGGAGGCCCTTCAAGATCAACTTATTTTTTCTCTCATTAAGGGTTCAAGAGCTAAACCCTTGGCAAATGGTACAAGAAGGTTGGACTGAAAGATGAGGAACCCCCAAACAATATACACAAGGCACATGCAAGTCACAATTTGGCATCTTGCGACCACACTGGTTGCACTGTTTGAAACTTGACGTTCCTTTTTTCTCTGACATAGTGTACAAAAACAGTATATCCAAAATAACCACAAACCATAAACTTGGAGTAAACTTGTTGTTTTTAAGCAAACAGTAATGAAAGCTAGAGAAGTTTTTTTTTTTTTTTTCAGAAAGAGATAAAGAGAATGGAGGGAAGGGGGGAATATCAACAATGGTATTAAAATTTTACCTCAGAGGGTAAGAGAAAAAAGGCCGTACCACCAATGGTACTTAAGAATTACCAAAAAAGGTAGTTGAAAAAAGGATAGGAGGTAATGGGCAAATTAGCGATAGACTATAGAAAGGTATGAGAATGAAAAAGGAATAAAAATTATTCAAGAAACAGTTTAAATATCAAAAAACTTGAAGTACCTGAGAGCTGGCTTGATATGGCTTTTAGGCTACGCGGCAAACAAGATGCGAGGTAACAGGAAGAGAGGCACTATGGGTAAAAGCTTAGCTCGAGAGTGTTTGGCTGGCAAGAGCTTGTTATAAGGCTGACTTGGTTCCGAGGATGGAACCAACACCATATCAGTAAAGAATGAATGAAGATTAACAACATCAGGTTGGAAATTAAAACGATAGGTAATATTGTGATGGTTAGATGTGTAGTCTGCAATGTAATTTCTGTTCAGTAATTTTAATGGTTATTGAATGGTTTATGTTATCATCTTCTTGCAAACTGATTTCACAGCCTAATCCATTGCAGTACTCACTTCCCAGTGGTTTATTCATTTGTTCATAGGTTCATAGGTTGGTACTAGCCTTTCAGCCCTAGGGCCTATACAAGCCTAGCCATAACAATTCTCTGGCTATTTCTTCCCACACTATTTACTTCCCTGGACCCCTGTCTAGCTGACGTGATCCCTGGGGTGAATTTCCTTTCTCCCATCCAATTGTCAAGGTTCCTTTTGAAGACGGCCAAAGAGGCACTCTGTTTGACATGTATGGGCAATCTATTCCGGAGTCTTGGGAGTCTCTGGGTCAGGAACCTATCCCTCCAGCATGTTTTGTTTATTGTGATGACAAGGTTTAGATTCCTGGAGTGTGTGGCTCTGAGGGATTGGGATTTCTTTAAGTGTAGCATGTCCAACACCTCTGGGTTTGACATGGCCTTGTATGTTAAGCAGAGATCGCCTCTGAGTAGACGATATGCGACAGAGTATAGCTGGAGTTTTTTAAGGCGGTCAGCATAGGGCATCTGCTTTAGGCCTGTGATTCTTTTAGTGAGGTATTTCTGCGGCCTTTCCAGTTGTTGCAGATGTCTTGAGAAGTACATACCAAACTGGGCATTGTATTCTATAATGGGTCTAATGAGGGATGAGTACAGTGGGACAATGGCCTCCTTTTTTCTGGACAAAAAGCCCTTAGTGATGAGGTGTGCCACATAGAAGGATTTCCTGACTGTTGTGGCGATGTGGTTATCGAAGGTGAGACCACTGTCCACCTGTGTCCCTAAGTCTCTTATCAGACTTTCGGTGTTTAGTGTACTGCCACCTATATGGTAATTCACGGATACATGTTTTTTCCCAAAGGGGATAACTATACATTTCTTGGCATTGAGCTTGAGCCCATGGCTCTGGCACCAAGCATCTGTTTCTGTAAGGCCCGTTTGTAGAGTATCCACATCATATGGGGATTCAATAATGGCTCCCAGTTTGCAGTCATCTGCGAACTTTGTTAGCCAGAGTCCCTTAGTGTTGGCCTGTACTTCAGAAAAGTAGATGCCAAACATGAGCCATCCCAGGACTGAACCCTGAGGTACTCCACTTGTCACTTGTTTGGAGCTGGATTTGGAGTTGGCTACTTTTACAGTGTGGGTTCTATCAGTAAGCCAGTTAGCAACCCATTGGGTGACGTAGGTATTAGTGCCCAGCTTAGTAGGTTTATCTATGATTCCAGAGTGGGGGATGGTGTCAAAGGCCTTGGCAAGGTGTAGATAGGCTGTGTGGACCACCTTACCCTTGTCCATGGCTCTGGAGACTGATTTGAAGAAGTCAATCAGGTTCAGGAGACAAGATCGGCCCTTCACGAACCCAAACTGGGTCGGGTCCAGTGTTTGAAGGTTGCCAGTGTCTTTGTTTATAAGTTCCATGATAATACGCTCCATGGCCTTGCAGATAAGGCTTGTCAGACTGATGGGACGGTAGTTTCCAGGATCCAAGGTGGATCCCTCCTTGTGGAGTGGGATAACTGTAGCTCTGTGCCACTCAATGGGCACGAAACCTGAGGTGAGGCTATGATTAAACATGACACTTAGGTGAGGTGCCAGTTCATATTGTAGTTCATGTAGTACACAGCCCAGGATGTCATCAGGTCCCATGGATGCTGTATTCTTAGCTTTGGAGAGTGCATTTTTTACCTGTGTGGCCGTTATTACCAGAATTTGGCAATCTTTCGTTATTGAGATGGGCCATTTAGGGGGTGAGAGGGGGGTGAAGTTGGCACTGAATAGATCTGCCAGGATATTGGCAATATCCTTGGGATCAGTATATTTAATGCCATTCTGTTTTAGCTCAGAGCAGATCTGAGCATTGCCATTTAGATTCTTGACATAGTTATAGAATGAATTGTGGCTGTCTTTGGAATATTTGGCAATTTTATTTTCGCAACTAGCTTTGGAGGATTTTATGAGGGATCTCAGTTTCTTACTGAGGCTGGTAAGGGAGTTTTTTGCATCCTGGGATTTTCCTCTTTTCTGCAACAGTTTCTTCCTTTTGTTGTAAAGTTTGGTTATGGAAGGGGACATACAGATTGGCTTCCTTTTTTGGATGAGAGCATCTTGGTTCTATTTGGGATGGCACGATTCATGCATGAGTGGATGTGCTCGTACAGTGCCTTAGTGTAGGATTCAGCAGTTGAACTTTCAGTTCCCTTCTGCATGGGTGTCATGAAGTTTGTCATTTCTGACTTGAGTAGCATGAAGTTGGCTTTGGAGAAGTTTTTTAAGGAGGTTACCTTACTGGGGGGTGGGGGTGGGATGTGGATGTTAAGGGTGATTAGCTTATGGTCAGACCTGACTAACGAGGAGGTGACCATAGGTGTGGAGCATCGATTTCCCATGTTGGTAATGACCAGGTCTAGGATATTGGAGCCCCTGGTGGGACTACGGATTAGTTGATCCAGGGCGTTGGAATTTATGAATTCCAAGAACCGTTGGGCAAAGGTGTTGGTACATGAGTAGTTTTCCCAGTTAATGGCAGGATAGTTAAAATCACCAAGTATTAAGGTGTTTGGTTCTATCTTAATATTTTCCAGTATGTTTAGAAAGGTGTAGTGAGAATCTTGGGGTATGGTGGGGGATCTGTAGCAAGCTGCAATTTAGATTGCAGTCTTACCTAGTGTTAGTTGCACCTGGAGAATTTCAGACGCATTGTGTTGGGCAACTAGCCTGGTGGTGTGAATATCCTTGGTGAATAATGACACTCCTCCACCTTTAGTGTTTCGGCCATTGTTTGGTGGCCGAAAAGTGTAGTAAGAGTTGTAGCCTGGTATTGCAGGGGTGCTCTCTGGAGCCTTGAACCAGGTCTCAGTTACTGCATTGTAAATATTGTGAATTGGTAACTGGCCATACCTGTTAAACCTTTAGTGCTAGAAATCTGGACAAAGCCTGACAAAATGGGGGGGGGGCGGCAAAAGCCCAGAAAGAGGCACAGATTTTAAATATTGCTTTTATAAACTTGGAAAATTGCTAGAATAATAGGGTTTGTGTTAACGTGCATTTTTCTGAAGGATTTGAAGTCCGAAACCCAAATGTATTCATTATTTTGCGACTTCAATGACCACACCATCACATGGATTTGCCAGAATATCACAAATTTTATGAGAAACAGACCAAAAATATGAGACAAAAATGTGGACACTTGAGACTTGACAGGTTTCTACATTTCTGAGTTTGACCAGCATTTCGGATTTTGTTGTTGTTTTTGTTTTTTGTTTTTTTTTGGGGGGGGGGTCTTTCGGAATGGTTCGTTCTCATTGTGTTAAATCCTCACCTTACAGACCAGACAGAATGAGCACTACGGGGAGAATGGGCTATTACCTGTGGTCATATTTGAGTGGGCTGAGGAGGTCGATTCGTTCAACTACTTACTGTTTAGTTTTCTCCAGGAAGCTGCTTTGAACTCATTTAACCACGAGGTAGTCGTTACTGTGTTGAATTCGTTGCACTATGTAAGGTAGTCATTAGGTTGTGCTGTATGCTCTAATTTTATCGTCACTTATTTTGTGCTAAGTAATTAGGAGTTTCAGAGGGCCTACTGTTCGTACATTGTGACTGTACGTGAATTTACAATTTTAGTCGCAAAATGTATGTGCCACTGCAGTTTTGTGCTTTTTTTCAATAGAGCTATAGATGGTGCTACTTTTTTTTTTTTATATTGGTTGGCAAGTAGCACATATTCATTTTATTTAGTGTACTACATCTCTGTTATTTGTATATTTTTTTTCTGGGACCAGTGTAATTTCTATAGATATTGAGTCTGGTAATTATCTTTAAAATGGTTGTATGTGTTTTTATGTTTGCGTTTGACTAAACATTTTTGACAGAAATCTTTTTTTTTTTCTGTCATTACACTACATAACCATATTCAGTACTACCTTGGATGTAAGCAGTTTGTACATATCTTCGGTGTAGTAATGGCGTGGCCACTTAACTCTGTTTTTAGTGGTGCTTATATTGAATATGTAACTGATTCTCACCTCCCATACGCATCACGTTTGTTTACTCTTCACTGTACTTGCAAATGTATAGGTCACTTCAGTATACCTCCTAAATGCTGTACCTTTTCAGATGCCAAAGTGTAACTTTTTTTTGTGAAAATATGAGATTTTTCAGGACCAACTCTACCCTTCAGGCAATGACTGAACATAACTTTTTTTTTGCCAAAATAAAAGCTTGCTATGGTAGCATTTAAGTTGTTTATACTATACCGTATAATATATATATATATATATATATATGTGTGTGTTTCAGATACAAAATAATTGTTTTATGCAACTGTGAATAGAGGCTTGTGAAATATTTTTTTCTCATAAAATCTTGGGAGAATTTGCCATTTTCACAGGACACAATTGCCCAATTAGGGAATGTTCTACACAAAGAGAGATTAGTGGTAACTGTAATGTACAGTGATCTAGTAGTACACTGCATTTGATGTATTCTTGTGTGTAATTCAGAGCTATAAGTAAATAGCATTGTGAAGATGTGTATATAATTTTTAAAAATTCTGCTAACCTTTTCCTGATTCATGTCTGAAAAGGGAGCAAGGGCTGGAAATTACATCTAAAACTATTTTTAGGAAGGTGAACTGGCAATTTAACTGTGCTTTATCTGCATGTGTTCCTACATGACCATTTTGGGCATGACAATACTATTAGGATTTTGTGCTGAAGGGGTTCTTTACATTATTTTCACACTTTCCGAAAGTATGACTCTAACTGAAGTTTTCAATGGTTCTACTGTTTCTCCATTTTTCACAATGGTACTTTCACTAAATTTATTTTGAGGCAATTCATTGCAAAGGGCCTTTGTTGTGTCTTTCGGCTTTTCCCGGTTAGGGGTCGCCACAGTGGAACTCAGGTCCGCTAATGATTGGCAGTTGATTTTTACATACCAAGTTGCCAGCTCTGATGCACAACCTTCAACGAAGGTACGCCCATTCACGCATGTCTCCACGCAGAAGACGCTCTAGCTGAGAATCGAACCGGACAGCGTCATACTGTGAGGCGACAACGCAATTATCTTAATTGGATGTGTCGGCTATCTGGTAGTCTTTGAGAGCCTTTTGAATTGCTTATCATCATTAAGGACCTACTTTATGCTATGGCACAGAAGACAGTACACTAAACATAATTCATGCAGCATATGGTTACCATAGTACAGTCCGTCTTGAAATTTTTTTCCTAGTAGTTACGTGCCCCAGGATTCATGAAGCTTCACGTGCAGTGTGCAGATGGTGCAGTGGCACCATATGCATATTAATGAAGGCACGCTGAAGCCACATCCACGTGCATAGGAAACTAGCACGAGTGCACGGGGCGTGTTGAAGCACCGCACAGAGGCGTGGAAATGTCGGCTGTTGACGTGCAACCTAAAATGCTGAATATTACAGTCTGCCTGCAATAGTAATCACACCTGTCAGTGTCCGTGGATACTGAAACGTATGCAAAGCATGCAAGACAGTTCTTGCGAACACAGAATTAAGAAGCAAACACAAATGCACGTTAGCGAATATTGAGTCTCCATCCCTCGAACAAATGACATTTAAAACCGTGTGCCCGTATTCTAATGCAGTGTTGATAGGCTATCATGTTAGCGCGCCACCAATAGCTAAGTCTAGCCCAATGGTCAGGGTTACCACCTGTCCCACATTGTGAGGGACAGTACACATCTGGGCAGTTGTGTCCATACCAAAACCATTATAAATGTAAAATATCCTGTGACCGTATGACATAATTATGTCCCACATCGCATGTAATAGTCACATACAATAGTTATTTCCATATGTAACATACCACATGTTACAAGAAATAGAATAAGCAAGTAAACAAAACAGAAGGAGCATATAAACTTCTACAACAATAAGCTAACATGTAGGCATAAAACAAAAGTACTATCCGTTGTACTGACCGTGGGTATGTGTTGTCCTGTAGAATCTGATTTGTGTCTGGAATATATCCCATCCTGGCCATATGAAAAGGTGGAAACACTACCAGTGGTCAGAGCATTCAGCCAAAGTCTGCCCATTTGTGATCCAAGCCGTTCTTGTCAGGATGTGTCAAAGATGAACGGGTATTACCCAGGTCTACTTCCCATGTCATGAAAGATAAGTATGTGCGTGTACCGATGTGCATGATGTACAGCATGTGGAAGGTGAAAAATGCCAGGGTAGTCCTCACAACCATACAGGTACCTGACATATGTAGTGTATGCAATGTGTTCCCTTGACCGTGCCATGGGCCATCAACCAAAGAAGGGATGGATGGAGTGTGTGGAATATGGGGGTGGGGGGACAGGTAATGTAATAATTCGTCAAGGGGAGACTGTGTTGGATGCATAATAGGTGAACTGGAGGTGTATGAGGGAGCAGTGGGTGAATCAGAAAGAAACACAAAGAACAAACATACACATCTGCAATACAATCTGACAGGCCATACTGTAGAACACAATCACACAAACATATGCGTATTAAGGTGTGCAATACACATGTACAGAAACGTCACCGGCACATACCCACATAATGGTCTGGGCAGAACTGAGCCATCCAACTGCAACACACTTGGATGCATAATTGAATACCCATCATCCCCTCTACAGCACACAACCCACCCCCATTCCTGAACGTCCACCAAATCCAGCCATACTCGGGCTACTAGCTTGGCGCAGCCATATCTGCACATAGTGACCACTACTCATATCTAGTAGGCAGTGTCACCCTACGCAGTGTCAGGATTGCAAACTATGTATCCCTTGCATGTAAAACCCTATCACATTTTCGTAAGTGCAAAAAAATCGAAGGTTGTTTGCTTGTTCAATTTTTGGATATCCCTCATGGGATAAGTATCCTTTGTAAACATCAGACTTGGTATTACGACACAATGTCCAGTCCTGTAGACATCTGGACACAAGTTGTATGTGCAGTAGTGGTTCACGAGACTGCTCAGCCTCCTGCCAGTCATGCAAACCTACTACCCGGGATCAAACACCTGCCCGTGATGCACGTCTCCCCACATGAATTATCGAGACAATATATGGAACACATTCTCATAGTGGCACTTGGATATATGGTGATTAAGGCGCTGACATAAGCAGGGTACCTTCTGTCCCACTTTGTGAGGGACAGTCCCTGTTTGGGTAGGTGTGTCCTGACCAAGAATGATACAATGGCAAATGTCCTGTGATTGTAGGAAATAACTATGTACCATATTTCATGTAACAGTTGCCTAAAACAGTTATTTCTGGATGTAAAATACGTAAATCGTACAAGAAACAGAATAAGCAACTAAAGTGTTACAGGAATAAGCTCTCATTTAGGAAAATAATTAATGTTCTAAACCCTGTACTGACCGTGGGTATGTGTTGGCCTAAACAATCTGGTGTGTCCATCCTGGACATATGAAAATGTGGCAACCCTACCAGTGGTTAGAGCATTCGCACAATAACTGGCGAGCCTCTTAATCACTCATAAAACCAGTGACCTTTGGAGGAAAGGTGTTGAATGACACTTGAATGAATAATGACAATAATTAAGAGTAATAGACACTTTTAACTTCAGAAAATAAGTATTAATAAGTATTAATACATATGCTCTGAATCTGACAACACGTTTCAAGTTAATAGTACTAATATTGTAGAAGTGTCCATGATTGTACCTGATTTGTCCTTGCCTTGTCCCTGTCACTGTTGAAATTAGTCCCTGAGTGTTTGAGAGGTCCATACACATATGTACATCAACTGTCACATTTGTTGACAGTACTATTGAATACCTGTAGTGAAGTCATAAGTGATGGCCAGAATAATATCCTTCGGATATAGGGAGGTAAAGGCAGCGGGGATGCGCAGTGTACATTCAACTGTATGGGAAATGTAAATAGGTATGTAGGTGTATGTACAAACAGATATATGTGTATATATATATATATATATATATATATATATATATATATATATATATATATATAAATGAACATGGTCACAATAAAGCATTCGTAACGAATGTGAAGGGAAAAACCAGTGGATCCACCCCCAACCCTGTATTGTGTAGTGCCAACATAATAATCTGGTCAGAGGTGTCCAAACCCCTGCATCTGTGAACACAGGTAGAATGTTAAAATTGGGACCAACTCTGTCCATGTGCTACATCTGACATTTGAACGGGTAAAGGGCAGTTCCGGTCTCCAGTCGGATAAGCCTAAACCCGGATCACCAGATGAACATACTGACAATCAAACACACGTATATGCCAGGACTATAAGCTTTGGAGTTCTGAATATCCTTGGAGTGAGTAAACATGCAGCATGGGTCCAGAGCAGTAGGGAATAGGGAATGTCGCATGAGTAGTACTGTGGTTTTCCCAGCAGGAGAATGGATGCCTGCTGTGTAAGTGAAGCAGTGAGGTGTATGTTAGGGTAGCTATGAACCATGGGTATACATGTAAATGAAGCAGAACACCAATAGTGTAGTGGTTAGAGCATCCGCCTAACGTAAAGGCATTCCCGGTTCAAGTACGACTATAGCACATATCATTTTCTTGTGTAATGAATGCCTCTGTGCTGTAAAGCCAACGTTTAAACATGTAAAGGTGAACGTGTGTTTCGCATGGGGCCATTAACCGGATTCCTTCAATAAAAGTGGGACTGTCATAATGAATAAGGCACACGTAAGCACAAAGAAGTGGCAGTAAACATATGTAACTCACAGTAAGCATATGTGAGTGCGCCTGCACGGGTGTAAGTAGCTCCCAGCATAGCAAATGTATGTTGTTATGTACAGATGTAACTTATATACACATATATGTATATATATATGTGTGTATAGATATATACCCACAGACATAAAATAAAGAAATATATATACTGTAAGAATGAACGCTGAAAGAATAAAGCATACACAAGGGTTATGAAGGGAATCTAGAGCAACTAAGGTATTATATAGTGCTTACAGCATATGTCAGATAAAGCTGCACAAGAGTGAGTAGAGCAGAGGCAGGGTTATACCAGTGGCCATAATATCGTTGAACTGCTACGTCAACGTTACACACAGACGGAATGTAGTTCATGTTGTGACCACCTACACTTGTAACCCGCAAATGGCCATAATCCATAACACCAGGAAAGGCACGTATGTGCAGATATAAATGGTGGGAGACCCTGTGAATACATGAGGCGGTACAAAATGTGTGTAGGGCCCCAAACGCTCTGGAGAGGGCAATGTGTAAAGGTGTGTCATGGCTACGATATCAGGTGGATAATGGCTGTTACGCATGGAAACTCAACACGGGTGGGGTGGAAAAACTATGGCTATGGGATTATGGATACAGGAGTGCCAGGGGTGGTTGTGCCAGTTCAATGGAGCGGCCCGTGTAGGTCAGCTAGTACGTAATAGGTATACATGCATATGCACATGCAGACATCAATATGTTGAAGTACATTCTCTGTAACACATGCACTCCATTTATTGACATAAATAATATGAATGTGCACAGAAACAAATACAGTAGCAGGAATAATAGGCTGTGCAGACGAGGAACAGGTCAAATGACACTGTATCACATCACAATTATCATTGGTACTCCGTACATGAACAAATTGCGACATCTGTCCGCTGTATAACGTGTTAAATACCAATTACAAGTTAACCGGAGTGAAGTGTTGGTGTCATAATGACTAAGGCAATAGTATGCTGTTGAAGCAGAGATAAAACCCAATGCGCATCCATAAGTGCGTATGTCCGGGAAATGTATTGGTCAACGGACACACAGATGTGTGTGTGTATATGTGTATATATACACATATACACACATATACACACAAAAAAATATATATATATATAAAAAACATATATAATATATATATGTATGTATATATATATATATATATATATATATATATATATATGTCATTGTAGATATACACATGTACATAACTAGGTTACGTTACAGCAATTATAGGTAACATATGTTCAGACTGGGCATATGTTACTGGGAGGTCCAATAAACAAACGTTTGCCTCCCACACCGCCCAGCTAGGCTGGTCAGACATACAGACATGCAATAAAGGTAAATACACCGCTGCTTTCCAGACCACCGGCAGGAAGGTACCAGTGGGAGAGATCTGTAAGGTCTACACTTTAAACATGGATAACGGGGTCCCTTGCGGGACACCAAAAATTCGCCATACAGGCGAACTCGTGGTAATTGATGTGAGCAGGATGTAGCTGTACACAGAACAGTAGGATGTGTAAGTGTAATAACACATGGGTTGACAAAACGTACAACATGTGTCCCGAGACAGAGAGAGTGGTAGTGAGTAGGGGCGTGTTCATACCCCAGCTGTGCTCACAGTAAGTATGTGTCATGAGGGCTGTAGAGGGGTGTCAGATAGAGGAATCATGGGTATGCAATAATGGGCCTAAGTGTGCAGGTGCTGGTTAGCAGAGATGTATTAGGCCCACCCAATGGAAGTAATTAATATTCCTATGTGGGCACTGCAGACGCTCCTACCTCCCAAACCTGAAGAGCATATCTACTGGATAGTCTGTAAACCACTGGGGGAACACATAGGGAATATATCAGTGCCCTGTACCCAATTATCATGGACGTCCATGATTACGAATCAGAATCTAACACAGTCCTAACTAAACCCTTCCAGAACTAGTGATATTAGGTGGACAGGTGGCGGAATACACTTAATGACTAATGGCAACATGTATGAGTCATAAACAGCATGTACCTCGACAAATGTGAATGAATACATATGCCCTGTGACTGTCAATGTGTTCATTCTCCCCCATTCGTATGTGAGGTCTGCTAGTGACGGAAAGCGCATATTCTGCCGACCACCTTAGGTAGATGATAGCATAATAGTTTGGGGTTACCACCTGTTCGCCTTTGTGAGGGACACTCCACTCTGGGCAGTTGTATCCTGCAAAATGAATGTTATGGCACATGGACTGTGATTTTGGGAAAAGAGTCCATATATTGTCTGTAGCGGTTGCATAAAATGATTTTGTTGCATCTGAAACACCTAGATGTTATAGGAAACAGTATTAGCAACTATAATGCTACAAGAATAACCTTAACTTGTGCAAAACGGTGAAGTAGTCAATTTTCTACTGGCTGTGGGTATGTGTTGCCTTGCCAAATCTGACATCTCTACATATAGGTCCTATAGGGCTGCCACCTTTCCAAATGGCCAAAGTGGGACCTGCTCCGTAGAAATGTCTGACGTACCAGGTCAGAACATACCTACAACCATGCATAGTACATAAATATACATATTAGCACAAATCAAAGTTCTAGCAGCAGTCAAGTTGCTTATGCTACTTCACATAACATATTGGTGTCATTTATACAATAACAGTTGCATGCAACTATTAGAGAAACGTAGAATATAATATTGTCCTGTAATCAGGACATTTGCTATGCCTAGAATATTCTCGCATGACACATATGCCTAATGAGGGACTGTCCCATGCAAAGTGGGAAAGGTGTTAATCCTAAAGTCTCACTTCGGACAACTTAAAAGGTGGAAAACCTACAATAGGTATGCGGTAGCATGACCCGGCAGAAAGATGTGTTTCCCAAAACACATTGACTTGTCTGCATTGCAGAGTATCGGTTCTCATGTATCAGCCAGATGGGAGCAGATTGTATGAGGAACACGCATATAATATGATTATGTCACTGGATAGGCCGCCGATTCCGTACAGTCGATCGCATGCCGTTGCATAATGGTCAGCCATACCCGATACTGTAATCATGTAGTCCGATGTAATAGGCATCACAAGGGATCACGCCCAGCCAGCATGAGTGACAAATGCAAGCACCAATGTCGGTGCACGTTCAAGTGAGGGAGTGAGCGGGTGTAAGCCTGTTTGTCTACCAGTATACGAGTATTGCACTGTTAAAGAAATGTGGAGTCTAAACAAGTATAAGGAGCTGTAACCATAGGTCAGCAGTGCTTAACACCGCGCAAACCCATGCACAACTGCTCCCAACTGCTGCAATGTGCCTTACCCACTCTGTATCCAAAGGCCTTGTAATGACCGCAAACAAAAAAACGTCCTTTGCAAGTGTTGGTAGCAACACCCTGTGCACATAGCTGACCTGAATTACAAATACACCATGGCATATATACAGACAATAGACAGTACCACACACATACCATACAGCACAGTCATCCAACAGTATAGCAATGTACTGGCAGATATGTCCAGACCACTGGTGTTTGCAGACCTGGCCATCTTGTGTTTAAGTGTGTGAGCATGCCCAGTATGACCGTTACACATGTTGTCGACTGACATTACCGTCATACCTTCATGTGTTTGAGCATGCCCAGTATGGTTAACTGGATCGCATGTTTTACATGTCCAGGTAGTCAGTACTGTGGTGCTGACCCCTGCGTTGTACACTGACAGGTGGCATGCTGTGTCTGCAGGATATCCATCAGTCGTGGCATTGACTGTCGCTAAATTTCTGCACAGCATGGGGGGACATCCAACTGTATCCACATTCCTACACAGCACCGGGGGTGGCGCACATGACTTTTACATGTGTACGTTGGAAGGGGGGCACAGCTGACAGTTGTATACTTTTGCTACTACTGTACTGGTATACCAGGTACTCCATTTCAGTGTGTGCACCTACCTAATGTGCTGGCTAGAGGCATACCAGTGTAATTCAGATCCTAGCTTTATGTACCAGCATAGTGGTTTCAGATGTCCTAGCCTTCACAACCTACATCCAACTACCTGGCCTGCTGTAGTCTGTGTGTGTGTCTGTGGGGGGGGTCATCCATTGGGCATATCCAGAGGCCATTGTATAGCATTTGTCTGTATTAGTCTACACCTGTCCAGCTGTTTGAGACTTGTGTGGGCTGTATGGACACACATGATGTTCATCCCATAACCTGCAGTGGGTTAGGACACCCTGTGTACTACTGGTTACTATTGTGACTCCGGTATGTGCTACAGATGTCATGGTGCCACTATGGGCATGTGCTGTCCACTGCCCTAACATTCGGCCACCAAATTCCCTTGCATTCTCACATCCATACCATAGCTACAGGTAAAAACACATTCTAATACAACTGCCAATTGGTAAGTTGATTGACGTACCTTGAGGGTGTGCCAGACCTGAGGATGGTGCTGGAGGGCTGCCTATGTCAGATGCACACAGTGCACTTCCTATACATGGCTGAGCACAGGTAGTGTCATGTTTGGCATCGCTTTTACTGTCTGTGCAAGTCAGAGAGGGTGGAATTCCCTGGGTACCTACTGTGTTGGTGCATATGCCATGCATTGCCTCTTTACCAAGGGCAGGTCATACTGTGCACACCTTCTTTCGCCTACTGGGTCCAGCTCAGGTAGTTCCTCCTCCAAGTCACACTGTGCCTGTACAGGCCTTGGCAATGGTGGGGGGCTGTGTGGCCCTGCCCCATGCTGTTCCTGCTGCAACTGTTTCCCGGGGATCATATTGTGTAGCATAGCACATACCATAACAATTTGGGTGCATGTAGCTGGTGAATACTGCAAGGCTCCACCGGATGTGTCCAGACACCGGAACCATGACCTGAGCATCCCAAACACATGCTCAATTATGTCTTGCCTGTGCGTGTGCCTCATTATGTCATAGTTGTTAAGGTGTGTGTGCATTGCTGATGGGTGTCATCAGCCACAGCTCCAGTGGTTACCCAGCATCCCTCACTAGGTGACTGTAGGGGATGTCCATATTGGCAAAGGTGTGGCACAGCTGCGTCAGATGCCATATATCAGAATCATCATAGCTTCCAGGGCAGCCAGCACACACAATCAGTATAATGCCCTGGCCATCGCATACGACCTAGCAGTTGATGGAGGGGATGTCCCTGCAGTTAATGTAGGCCCTACCCTGCTCACCGGGTGGTGCTTTGATGCATACGTGCATGCAGGCTATAGTACCCACTACCCCAGGTTAGTCTGCCATTTGGTGGAAGAGACGCATATTGCTGACATGTACGTGCTCACTGGCATGTGGTGACATGGCATCTAGGAACTGATGCAGTACTCTGGATGCAGATGCCTGTGAGATTCCCATGATGTCCCCAGTTGTGCATTGGGAGGTACCTGTGGCTAGTATACCTAGGCCTACACATACCGTGGTATCCACTGGGATGGGTTTCCCTTGGCCTGTTCAATGTGTCAGGTGCGGCCGGCACAGCTCAACAATCTGCTGTAGGAGGTCTCTGTCCACCCCATAGCGCTCCACTATCTCCAGCTCATGTAGCTCCTGGTAGGTTACCCTGGGTCTGTAAAGTCTTCTCTGTCTCCTCACTAACGGTTGTTTGGCAGCATTCACATCCTCACCACCCACAGCCTCCTGCACATGTTGGTCTATGTTGCCTGCTGCAGCCCTTCTCATTTGGTTGGATTGTTTCGAGAAATGTCCCCGCATGTATACACCGGTAGTGTAGAGTGTGGAAAAAACCTGTGTGTACGGTGCTTGCTCACTTTACTGTAGTGTTCTGGGCCAAGCTGGGCATGTAATCTGCTGATTGTGCTAATTATCACCTGTTTGCGCAGCTAGTTCACCTTGACTACTCCACTACTGCTGTTGTCCCTTCCAATTTCACTAGGCAGGACACACCCCTAGCTTAGGTGTACTAAGGCAGGAGCAATCCTGAGACACAGGGCTCCAATGTACGTACAGTATGCCTGACACCCCTCCCCCCATGCTTTCACCTATATTCGAGTCCTGCACCCCGCTATCTATACACATACACTCTTGGGATCTGCATCACATCCTGGAAATAAACGGGATTCACTATTTTCAACCTCATTTGCATAGTATTGTCTTCTAATGCATAGTTATATGACCCATACTGAGCCTCCAAATTAATAACCACTGCTTACTGTCGCGCAGATCCGCACACAACTGGTTAAAGGTGCCTTATTATCACCGTATTCGATGTCCCTTGTTCTTCCCAGCAACAAAATAACCAGTCTCTACACAACTAGAACCCGGGACCCTGCACACCACAGACGATGTGCTTTACCACTAAGCCATGGCAGATATACATACATCCGAGGTGATCACGTACAGATCATCCAGCACAGGCATTCAATAGTATAGGACATGTATTCCATCATGTAGATTTATGTGTGCTAATGTCCACATATATATATATATATATATATATATATATATATATATATATATATATAAAATCTATCTATATATAAAATCTATCTATATATATATATATATATATATATATATATATATATATACACACACACACTCACACACATATACATATACACACACACATACGTAGATATAGAATATATATCATAACAGCGGACCACATGACACCAAAGCATTAGACAAGAATGAAAAGGAAACCACTTGTGCCTCCTGCATTATGTAGTGGTGTTACTATCAAGGCAAGTGTGTTTCATTGCGTCACACGGGTCAGACTGTATTAAGGGCAAGAGTAGGGCTGCTGACATTTACTCACCAAACCTATTGGCGAATGTATGTGTATGTCTTGCCAACCCAGTCTCTCGGGCGATTGTGACATTTGTGAACACTATATAGGAAAACAACAAAACACGCTCAACACATCCTGGAGCTAGCCACTCACAGATACCAACACATAGGATATGACTGCTAAACACACTCACCTGTCATGCCTTGGAATAGAGCACCTACCTGTCTATTCTATCACACTACAACATTACGCAGTTACAGAACGTGCTACAGAGATTACTGGATCACAGCACTCCCAGAGGCATACTTCTAGGTGGGTGACATCATCAGCAATGGAAAAGACGCCGATAGGGATTGTATGGAGAGTGAGCAGTCTAAAAGCATTACTCTGTCCCTAGGCAGCTGGAAACACACACACACACACACACACACACACACACAATTGGCAAGGCTGGGATTAGAACATAGACCTAACTACCTTATCACACTACAGCATTACGCAGTTACAGAACGCACTACCGAGATTAATGGATCACATCACTCCCAGAGGCATACTTCTAGGTGGGTGACATCATCAGCAATGGAAAAGATGCCAATAGGGATTGTATGGAGAGTGAGCAGAGTATTACTCTGTCCCTAGGCAGCTGGAAACACACACAATTGGCATGGCTGGGATTAGAACATAGACCTAACTACCTTATCACACTACAGCATTACGCAGTTACAGAACGCACTACCGAGATTACTGGATCACAGCACTCCCAAAGGCATACTTCTAGGTGGGTGACATCATCAGCAATGGAAAAGACGCCGATAGGGATTGTGTGGAGAGTGAGCAGTCTAAAAGTATTACTCTGTCCCCAGGCAGATGGAAACACACACACACAATTGCCATGGCTGGGATTAGAACATAGACCTAACTACCTTATCACACTATAGCATTATGCAGTTACAGAATGCTCTACCAAGATTACTGGATCACAGCACTCCCAGAGGCATACTTCTAGATGGGTGACATCATCAGCAATGGAACAGATGCTGATAGGGATTGTATGGAGTGTGAGCAGTCTAAAAGCATATTACTGTCCCAAGGCAGACGGAGACAAATACAGGCCAGTGGTGTGAGCAGGACAACTGCCTATCTACGGACCACTATTACAACACTACATAGATACGAGATGCGCCACAGACACTACACCTTTCAAGACAGTCAATATGACCTTATAGGAATGTGGACATTGACATGGATGCTGGCAGTTACAGTGTACGTACCTGTGAACCAGTGTGTTCAATGTAGGAATCCATCCTGAAGTGGGGTATGGCCATCTGTTGCCTGGATGACCACTATCGCTATACAAGATTACAATGGTCATGCCCATACACATAGAGGCACATAACCTACACACGGTGTCACTTCGGCATGCTCACACAGTAGCACACGTCCGTTTGGAATACAGTATGTGTCCATCTACACAATGGTGTACTGGGCATGCTCACACACTTATTAGTGAAGGGCTGTCTTGTATGCACTCTGATTCTAAACACAGAAGGGCACAGTGTGTCGATAGTCATCATTGTTAGCATGAATGCTGCACTACATATATCTGACACCGGTCTTCTACACAACGTCTGCTTCTGTCCATCACCTTAGCTGTACCAATCTAAACCTGGCACACTAATACCACCCATGGTGATGTCCTGCCAGGAGTGGCTACTTCGCCCATATAGTACCATTCATAGACGAATGTCCTGAGACCAGGTAAACACCCTGACACCTAGAGGACAAATGCATTGTATGTGTATGCTAAACAGTGCTAGATGTGTAGCGTTCATAATCACAGCTGCCAATCTAGATCCAACAATGGGGAATACTGACATCTGTGCAGTAAGGAACACCTGGCATAAGGCTCAGTTGTGCACAATAGCACTACCACCGTATACCTCGGATACAGACATGTGGACCATAACACCTTTATGGACCGCTCCAGGTGGTAGTGTCCCCACGTACATGAAGGCCACTCACATGTACTGACCAGTACACTGTCAAAAGCCATCACAGATGTGTCAGGTGCAGATCACAGTGTCAAAAGCCGCATTCTAGGATGCATCCCTCAGACATTACCATGTCCTTGGACCAGCAACACACATCCATACATGTGGCAGAACATACATTAGTACAACACCATGTTACTCATGACCAGTGGACTGTACCTAGCTCTCCAGCAACTGTGCAGACTACCCATGTACTGACACTGTCCCATCATGTGTTATGCAATGCAATGATACCACTGTTCATAACCAGGTTAGTTGTACACGTAACAGGGGCCCTGGGTTATATACAGCTGTAACAGATGACTGTTGCTGTACACCAGTAAACACACTCATGTTTGGATATGACATACATGTACCTGCCATGGATATGTACATGCCCCACACACACACAACACATATGTACATAGCATAGCTGTTGCTGTCCTTCATGCAGACAAGTGGCTACAGCAATTACACACATGCACATGAAATTAGGTCCATGGCTGTTGAATGCTAACAGTACATAAGGTGTGATAGCAATGTTGACTGAGTTAACATTCCCTCTGTACTGGTTTCCCATGACAACTATCATATCATACAACAGTCCATGTGTCATGCATGTCATCACACATGTCCACCAATTGCAATGCCTACAAACATGGCTAAATGACAGGAATGTAGGACCTACACACGTACGTGTAGTGGTGTGCATTCAGCTACCATGTGTGTGCAGTAGCTGATGTTTGCAGTTTATCTGTGTCTTACTACAACATGCAGTTGCAATGCAGCCCCATCATTGACACCTGTATATGGTGAAATACTGACAGTACGGTAAGATGTACATCAAATATGGATGGATGTGTGTACATAAAGTGGTGGGCCAACTTTGCAGATGGATGTTTGCTGAAGACAGCTCACAGGTGTGTCACAAGCCGTCCTACCATAACATGTGCAAACACTAAGCTATGTTTCTGTTAATTGAAGGTGAAGACATACAATCTACACAGCAGTCAGGGTGTCACTGACTGTAAATCACTTGACACCTGTAACATGTAAAACCTCCCATGTGCATATAGCAGCACAATTGCCGAAGGTAGCGTCAGTACACATTGTAATGCGGGCAATACTGCTGCATGTCTGTCATACTATCATAAGATAGCAGGTGTTTGATTCACAGTACTGCCATGTGTGTTTGCTTATGTGTCCATATATGCCACGTATGGTGGGGAATGCATCCCAATTGTTACATACCCCTGTACACTGTTGTAGAGATCTGTACATACTGCAGTGTAGAAAACAAGACATAGGCAGGGGTGGTGTGTGTATCACACACATGTTAGCTATCTGTATGTGCATGACATAGGTGAATTCAATTGTGGACTCCACAGTGTGTGTGTGTGTGTGTGTGTGTGTGTGTATGTATGTATGGTTGTCTGGTCCATGGAGTGAGGATGTATGCTACCATAGTGAACAGATAGGACCCCCTAACCCCTCCAGGTGATGCAATCTACTATCCTGTTGATACCGTCGGTCTTAGGCATTACTGACTACCTGTACATGTTCATTCTCTGTGTCGCATCACGTGGGTGCACAGTACTGTAATGGTGATTACCACATAGGCAGGGGTCCTCACCTCAACACTATCAAGTGTGTGTATGTTACAGTGTCGTTGACCCCGTGAGTGTGGGTGTGTTACTGTGTCTGAATACATGTGTGCGAATACCTGTGTGTGTGTGTATGTAGTTGTGTGTTCTCATCCTGTAATGTGAATGTGTATTACTGCTACACAGTGAGGCCTCATGCTATCAACTGGCCTCTACCCTTGACATCAGCTAGACCGCTATGTAAACTCCCAGCACCATGTAACTGTACTTGTGATGTCACCTGGTATGGATGTCACGTCTCTAGCCACTGTAGCTTAGTACACAGCTCACATGCTCCTGGATCAGTAGATGTGTAGACATCTTTGGAATGTCAGCCTTTCTAACAGTGAGGTTGAAGCTACGTATAGCATGCTGGTATTGCCATACATGCCTGTGAGTAGTCCACATTTAAACATGGGAAACTACAAACACTGGTACTTAATGGCACATGCAATTAGACCTTAAGGAGGGAAGCAGGGCATCATTACCAACATGCTGTTACTGTTGTTACCAAGACACATACTGTGAACATAAAACAATGCATTCTAAACCTGTACTACATGGTATGTCTGCTGCATGTCAACAGTACACAACAATTGTAATATACACTTATCTCCCTATTCTGTTCACCCTGTGCATCAGACCATATGAGCATGTCCCTGTACCGATGGTGTGGATGACAGGGATGCGGCACAGGCATCATCATATGCACAGGGTGATAATGTTTTCCAGGGGCCTAGGCTGCACCAGTGGATGACATCATGTGTGTGGGTTAGGGCCTGTGATCTAATTGGCCATGTGTGGTTGTTATGCATGTAAGTGTTGTGGTGCCCTACAGATGTTTCTGGTGTGTGCGTGTATGTGTGCACACAGTTCTGTCATGTGTCTGGCGTACACACGGTTATTATTGACAGCTCCAGACTGTACAGACCAGGATTTACAGCTCACGGTGTCTTACCACGGCCATGTGACCTGTGCCTGACAGAGGTTGCAGGGGCACTACCAGGCAGAGGTACAGATTGAGTACTATCCGATGACACATGTCCACTGGAACCGTGTCCCCACTGGGACCATCCAGGGCCATGTCCACGTGGCCTACTGTGTCCTGGTGTGGACAGCGCAGCACCAGCTGCACTGCTGCTGCTACTGGCACTATGGGAGCGGACATGTGAGGTAGCTCATTCACGTAGACCTGCACCAGGTGGTGTAGCTGGCCTACGTCAATGTGCTGTATGCCTCACTCCTACCAGATGTTCCAGCACAGACGGCTCATGCTCGCAGATTGTCATGCCATGGTCAAGGATTCCAACTATGTCACCCAATCATCTGTCCAAAACGTCAGCAATCTGCTGTTGAGCATTTGCCAATGCCTGGATGTTGTCATTTAAAGAATGGATAGCAGCCCTCTGAAGCCTCTGCCCTTGTCCGTTCTGCCGTTCAGCACGTGCCTGTGCCACCATTACAGTCTGAAACATGCATCTGGTGACACCAGCTGCTGCGCTTTGTCCTGCAGGTGCATGTCAGCCAGAGGTCCTCCTATGAGCAGCACTGGCCACATGCCTGTGTGGCACATCTGCAGTCATTTGACTGACACCATGGTGTGAATACACACCTTCTGTAGCCACCACACATTCCTGTTCCAAGCTAACACACACTAACTGTCCTTCCTCTATGGCCACTGGTGATGGGGTATGTGTTGGCATGAGAACTGCATGCGGGGAAGAGGGGGTTATAGGTGGAATGGCAACCAATGGCACAGATTCAGCCCCTGACAACCCTGCCTGTACCTCAAGCATATGTTCATCATCACTGCTAGAGTCTGTGGGGACACTAACATCAGATGGACCGCAGGAGGGTAATGCACCTACATCACCTGTGAAGGCAAACAAAGACTCTGCATTACAATAGACACACACACAGACACACACACACACACACACACACACACACACACACACACACACACACACACACACACACACACACACACACACCATGCATGTGATTTGACAGAAGGCATGCAACATGCATGTGATACAGCAGATGGCATGCAGCTCAGACATTAATAGTGGTAGTTATCATACATCCCTGGGTTGCACACAACAGCAAGCATGTGTCATAGCAGAAGCCATGCATTTCACACAGTCATGGTAGTAAGCATGCACCCCTGTGTTACACCATGTGGACCAGCACAGGTTAACAGTACACATGGCTGATGTGAGGCATATGACCTTGACATTAACATGTAATATGACATGTAATCTGCTGACGTGTGCATTGACATGCACACATGTTTGACACAATGGTGTCCTGACACATGTACAGCGGTGTAATGGTGTCACATTGCAGTGTTGTCTGTATGCCCCACAGATCGAATGCACTTTTAGCAGATGTGCATGACCATTGAAGGGTATTATGAGGCATCTATATTGCTATACAGTGTGAAGTACAGACACAGTGCCATTGCATGGAATCATGAGGTGCCTCTATTGCTATACAGTGTGGATTACACACACAGTGCATAGCCATGACTGTGTGCATACACAATACATAAATACTGGGGATTGTGACCCACGTCGCTGAGGTGTATACACACTAAACCATGATGTGCCATGTGTGACAGGTCACCGAAGGACATACGGATAATACCCCTGCACAACTGCTAACATTTCTTAGCTGCCTGGCAACCATGTCCACACATGGCAGACTTGTCAATACACCATGTCCCACATGACATTTGTGTACCACACACACGAGGTGCATGGCTGACAGTGATATCCAGCAGCAGCAAGGGAAATGTACTGTATCTGTGGCCTGATGTGGTGTCTGTGTATGTATGTGGATGATGTACAGGTGACTATTGTCATGCTGTGACACAGTCATGATATTCAACACATCTTATGTGGTCGAGTTAAGTGATGCCTCCACAAGCTGTGCACAGGCTTGTAGGATGTCCAGTGTTCCACATCTGCTATATAACCATTCAACAAAGGCTATAGTTGGACCATGTGTAGCCAATGTACAACAGGGTGTATACACAAACACATCACATCTACTGTGTGTTGCTACATGTCTCTGGCCATCCTCCATGGCCATGTGTGAGCATGCGTTGGCCAAATGTTTGTGATGGCCATCTATCTCACATGTCTGTGTTGTCCCATATGACATACATCCATAGATGTCAGATACTCCACTGTCCACAGGGTTATGCAGACAAAGGGTTGTATGTTTGGTATGTGGGATATGTTTTATGGGATAGTGAGACAATGTTGCAGCCGGACCACTACATGTCATGGACATATCAGATGGCACATCACAATGTGTGCACTCATTGCAGGGGCATATTCCACAATGGTGAATTCTGTGGGCTGCCCATACTCCAGCTCACTGTGTAGTACTGTTTGCGTACCCCACGTGTGTTGTCCTGATGTATAGTACATATTCCTACATTGAACAACACCCCCACTGTTGTATGCACAGCTGTCCACACATCTAGCAATGACAGTTTCTGTGGTTTCATGTCGGTGTTTCATTTAGTTTGTATGTATTGCACATGGATAGCCAGTGTGATTGATTAAAGATGCGACCTGTATATCGTGACCGGACCATACATTATGTGTACATGTGTTAACTGGCCACATGGCAAATAGATCTATACATTAACATGCCTGATACTTATAACTGTCTCACCTGCAATGGCCTGCTGTCTCTGTGGCATGCCAGAGGTACCTATATAGGAGTGACACAGCAGTATGATCATTATCCATGACTGTATGACAGCTACAGGGTGCAATGTGCATGTTAACACATTCGCCAGTACAATAGGATATACTATGGAGTATGCACATGTGTTCATACACCGGGTAGCATACTATAGTATGCGGCATGTGTGTAAACATACCTTGCATATGATGTTACATTACATATTGTACAGTGACACATGCAACTAAATGGGATACAATAGTTATATGTGCAGTAGTGACTTACCAGGCAACTCCAGGCTTGGTGGTTGGGAGACACCCACCTCCATGATGGCAGCTAGGGTTTGTGGATGCTGTTCTGATGGTGTCCCCAGGTTGGCCAGTAGCTCCTTGGTACGTATGAGTGGGGGCTGGGTTGGTGGCCCACCGCCTGTTGTACCTTGTTCCCTGGCGATTGCATTTGCACGCTGTTTCGCATGTCTGATTAGGTCAGTGCAGTGTCTGTGCACCTGCTGGTAGGTGCGGTTATGGCCACCCACATCATTAACCCTCTTGCAAAGTTCCTGCCACAGGTCATCACGCTGCTGGGCATGCTGTGGCACATGGTTGAACAATGCCTCATAGTTATCTTGGAGGTAAGGTATGAGGGCCTCATCCTCCAAGCAGCTATAAGCTGGCAGTCTTGATCGAGGCATATCTGGAAGACATAATGATGGAGACAGGTCACAGTATCTCAGAGATGCACAGAGATACAGCTGCACATACATGTGTATTACATTTAGTACATATGAACAGTTGTCTTTGCAGATCTTCATGACACTGACACCACTGACATGTTTGTCACACACATGTGACACCCAGTGGGGATTGGATATTATCACCATATATGTGTGTCGCCTCATTCCATTGCTCATACTCCATGTGAATGCTGTCTTGATGTGGTCATGTCTGTTTTCCTGTACTGGTATTCTTACCTATCAGCACATGCCTGGATGTGTCCACATTAATGCTGTCGACCTTGATGCTGTGTATATGTCACATATCAACAAATGCACTGCCTTAACGGACATGAACTGTGACAATGCAGACATGCACACGGAAACCTTTACATGCATGTGTTTTGCCATATACATCTACATGGCACTGTACAGCAGTTCAACATCCTGCCACGTATCGCCTGTGTTGCACATGTGATACACATGGGGCAATGGCTATCCGGATGGTATTTGCAGGGATGGTTATCAACTATAGCATGTACGGCCAAGGTCATGTAGTAGTGTCTATGTCCTGGTCCATGTATGAGCATAGGATGTAAGGTTTTCTAACTGTATCTGACAGCCATGTTCCTGCCGCCAGGTGAATCAGTGCCACATAACTGATCTAGACTGTTAATGATACATCTACCCCTCGTTCATCACACCATGTCTGACAGAGATGAAATCTGCAGCTTTGCTGGACAGGGTTGCATAGTATGGCAGGAGTATGTAATGTGTATGGCACAAGGATCCAGCATGTGGCGATCCTTGTACTAAGAAGGTGGCTGTCCATGACGTATGTATTTCAGATCCGGATATGTACGTGTAGCATGTCCGACATCACAGTGTTGGGCATGTCTTTATGCAGGGTAGGCAGCATGCTGCATAGTAGAGATGAGGATTGTGAAGGCTGGTGTTGTCCATCCAAGCATGGGCAATACCCCTTAAAGGTGATATGTGATCCGATATTGGTCACTTGAGTGATGAGTATGGCTGTACAATGATCTCCATGCTCATGGATGGCACCCTGTCATGACTAGGGTTGCCTCTTATGACTACCTAATAGGCTTGGTGACGCCACTAGCTCAGGGAGGTAAACTGCACAGCACCATCCCTTGCACACAGTGTCCATTATGTTGACCGCTGCCTAGGTGGTAGTTCATGGGTACAGGGTTATTAACCTAGCGGTGACAATGCAATATGCAGCTGTCAGATTGTGCACATATGTCATGCACCTCACCCACAAAGCCCATTCTGTATGTTGTCCACAAAACTGAGTCAGCTATTGCTCCTAGGTCATGGCCATTCACATACTTACATACGCAGATGCCTCCCATTTGTCTGTGTGGTATGGGCTACAATGAGGGGGAGTACAAAACATTAACCCTTTTTTACTGTAGCTGCTACTGGTGTGATATGCACATGTCACTCAGACACCATTTGTAGTGTTGGTTCTGTCAACAGGCCACTGGCAGAACACTCCTGTGACATACAAAGGTACATCTAGTATACTGAGTGTAGGTAGAATACAGTATGGGTGATGATGTCCTATGACCTTTCACAGGTATGATATGCAGTGTGAAATCATCCGTACTGTCATCTACATCTATACTGCTAACAACATATACATTGATTAAGGTTCATGGACTTTCAGACCAGACTCAGCAGGGTAATAGTGCAATGCCTCCCATTATGAGTGGTGTCTCCACTTTGTGGGTTATGATAACTGTTGGTGTGCACCATTCAGTGTTTTCACAAACTGACATGAAGCTATGTTTTACATGATGTGTATGTGTAGAGCAAACTGTTTTGCCATATGTGTATGATACAACCAGGGATGTGGACAGGTCACATGCAGCCTGAGTGCACCTTGTACCATCATAGTTATGGTTACAGGGGCTCTGTAGTGTTCATGGATATGTGATTGTGTACCTGTTGGGAGGGCAGTGAGTTTATGTTATCCGACACCCTATCTGTATTGCTTATTCATGCTCAGCACTTGTTCAGAACATGTAAGCACTTCATGAGCTACTAATTACTATAGCACTCAATCCAACTAATTTCCTACAGGTAAACACTGTACTTATATTTCCAGCTTGCTTACAGTAAAACAGCTGTTGTACACACTCACCTCACATATCTAGTAAGAAATAGTTGAATATTCAGGCATGTCCAAGTGTCAATTCCCAGTGTTATCTCCTGTCTATATGATGAATATGGGCATCATGAGGCAATATAGAAATTGTCTCGTGTACACAGTCAATGGTCCCCTCCTAACATGCAACACTACAACCTGTGGGAGATGCACATATGTAGCCATGCTGGAGGTAATGCTCTCTCCAACCCAGACTGAACCTGACAATCATGTGGGGATGTTAAATGTTTGCACCACACCACACTCATCACATAGTCTTACTAGATCACCACCACCACAGGCCACACATAGTAAGACTACAACATTTGCGGAGCCTCTCAATACTACTCTGTGTAGGCAACAGAGGACTCCAAAGCAGAAACACAGGCAGCCCCCATCACCCAACACAACACCAATTACTTATAGCCCACAGACTCAAGTGTGCCCATCAACTACAGCCAATAGGGTGATATAACATACCCAACACACTAGTCATAGGTGACTCTATAGGCGGTCACACTGATGTTCCACTCAGTAATCTACACAAGGTGATAGTCACCTTCAGCTGGCTGATCCTCAACATAACCTATGCAATCAGGTCACTCCTCAACAGGTACAATATGACTGTCATTCTCCATGTTAGTGTGAATGCCCTGAGATGTAACTTCCTGGACTATATGTACAGAGACATGCAATAGCTCTCCAATCTTGTGGCCCAGGCAGGTATTGTCCTAGCCCTGAGAAGCATTCTGCATTCATCCAGACTGATAATGCAGTACAATGACTGAATTATTCACTTCAGCAGTTGGCTATGCTTCTGGTGTCATTCCAAGGGTATCCAGTATCTCTCTGCTTTGAATGACATGGTCGAAAGAACACGATGCTTTGGCACAGATGACCTGCACCTGTCGGCCCTGGGATTACGGATAACATCTAAGGCTCTTGCTGCTCCTATATTGCCTGTTTTAGGCACAGTTCAAATAACATATTCACCACCATAACAGGAACAGGCAAGCAAAACCTGAGGGTAATGTTACTCAATGCTTGACATTTTCATCTCAAATGCACTCACCCAAGGCACTCCTTGTAATGGACCACTTCGATATCTCTGCAGTGACTGGGACCTGCTTCTAGGCTCCTGAGAGTACCCCTGCTCTAACAGGCTATCACTCAGACCACACCTTTCAGTCATGTAACCAGGACTGGAAAACCCACAGCGGAGGTGTGTCCATATTTCCCAAGTATGTACACACCTCCAGGCTGGTTGCTTAGCACAATGCATCAGAGGTAATCCAAGTGCAACTAACTGTGGCCATAACTGCTATACAAATTGTAGCTTGCTATAGATTCCACACCATACCCCACGGTTAACGGCCCTCACTTCTTCGTGTAATGGAAAGTAGGGTTCAAACAGGAACTACTGATGTGCGATTGACACTACCCCACACTTAACTGGGATACCTACTCATGTACCGACACATTAGGCCAACGCTTTCTGGGATTCATAACCTCCAATTGGCTGGATCAACCTATCCACACCACCACCAGGACCAATAATATCCTAGACCTGGACATTACCAACATGTGTGACTAGTGTTCCACATCTGGGGTTATCCCCTCATTGGTCAGATCTGAATGTATGCTAATCACCCTTGTTATCCACATCCCGGCACCACACCCTTCACGGAAAACACAGTACAATATTTCTACAAAGCCAACTTCAGGCATCTTATGACAGCAGTAGTAAATGTCATGACACCCGTGCAGATGGACAATATAGTTACAAACGCTGAATCATACACAACTGCACTTAATTAGCACTTACATGACTGCATGGATCATGCTATCCCAAACAGAGCCATGACAGTACCCACCAGATAACGGATGCCACTCTGGGGGTCCACTGCCATGGACATAATGTACAAAAAAGGAGGAGACTGTTGCAAAGTAGAGTACTATCCCATGGGTGGAGTAGCTCCCTGGTCAGCCTCAGTAGAAATCTGAGATCCCTTATCACATCCTCCAAAGCTAGCTACGTAAACAATACTGTGACTCATTCCAAGGACTACCACAAAGCGTTCTGGAGGTATGTCACTACTCTCGATGGCGATACCCACATCTGCTCTGACATACAGCGGTTAGGCACGAACATTACAGAACCGATTGATATTGGCAACATCCTGGCAGATAGGTTCAGTGCTAACTTTACACCCCTCTCACACCCTAAAGGGCCCAAATCTATACAGGAACAATGCAGAGTCCCTGCAGTCACAACTACGCAGTTCCAAGCTGCACTCTCTAAAGCCAGGAACACAGAATCCATGTGACTGTACAACATCCCAGGCTGCGATTTACACAAACTTCAGAACTAAATGTCTCCCCACTTGGGCACCAAATTCACTAATAGCCTTGTATCAGGCATTGTGGCCCCTGAATGGCACAGAGCAACAGTTATCACACTCCACAAAGGTGGTACCACAATGGACCAGAGGAACTATTGCCCTATATGCCAGACTAGACTGTTTTGCAAGGCTATGGAGCACATCATCATGGATCTCATTCACAGAGACATTGGTGGCCTCCAAATCTTTGATACCACCCAGTTTGGATTTGTTAGGGCCAGACCATGACTCCTAAACCTGGTGGAGTCCTTTGAGATGGTTACCAAGGTAGTAGATGAGAGTACAGAGGTCCACACAGCCTACCTTGTCCTCTCAATGGCTTTCAACACCGTTCCCCATTCTGGTATTGTCAACATACACATCCACATGCACATCATCCCCTATGTCATGAGATGTTATGCAAAGTGGCTCACGGACAGGACCCACACAGTGAGGGTAGCATACCCTAGTTCCTACTGTAAATCAGTTACAATTGGCATACCCCAGTCCTCGGTCATAGGGCCCCTCATGTTTGGTATATGCTTCTCTGAGGTACAGGCTAGCACAGAAGAACTTACCCTGAATAGGTTTACAGATGACTGCAAACTAGGGGCCATGATTGATTCAGCAGCTGATACAGACAGCCTTCATAAGGGTGTCACTGTGATGGATACCTGGTGTCAATAACATGGCCTCAAGCTGCATGCTACAAGGTGCATAGACATCCCCTTTGGATTACACCAATCACCTGCTGACTATCACATAGGTGGTAGTCCCCTACATACATAAGACATTATAAGGAATCTTAGAACACAAGTAGATAGCACCCACTCCTTTGATAACCATATTGCCAAGGTGGCGTGGATATCCTTCTATGTGGCCACCCTAATCTGTAATGGTTTTGTAGCCGGAACAAAGGCAGCTATTGCACCTCTCTACTCCTGACTTATGAAACATGTTAAAGGGTACAACACCCCATTTGGGATGCACCTTACGAGACAACAGCAACGGCTTTAAATACCACAACATTAACATACCAATAGGATTACTGACCTCCAAAGGATGACGTATGCAGCCCAACTACAGAAACCCAACTGTACTCATTTGCATACTGCATACTCAGAGGTGATCTCTGCTGAACATACAAAGCCCATGTCCAAAACAATATTGATGGATATGCTCCAGATAAGCAAAAGCCACTGAGAGCCACATGCTCTGGGATATGTACCCAAATGCAACGATGACTAGGACGTGCTGGAGGGATACATTCCTGAACCGGACACTCACCATGCTTTGGAACATGATTCCTATGTACATCAGGCAGTGACCCTCACTAGCACTCTTCAAGAGATACCTCGATGGGTGGATGAGAGACAGACATGTACGCCAGGGATTACTGCAGGTGCAGGAAACAAATGGCTCTGCTGTTCACAGGCACAGGACACTAACCTAGGGAGGTGCCGCAAGTGAAAACACTGTAGTTGGGCTTACGAATGGACTTGGCCAGACAGCATAGTACCTAACTATGAATCTATGAAGCTATTACATGTCCTTTGTGCATGGATAATTGAGTAGCTCTTCCATTTCAATTAGCTATCATGCTGTTACACTGTCTGGTGACTACAAGTCATATGTATCCTGTTATTGTGTATTGTACATGCCAATAGACATACCTGATGTTTGCATAATATAACAGTAATGCTATGTAAAATGTTAGACATATCTACCTACAATACTGTACATTTCACATTTTTGCAACAATATCCCATAATGCAAATCATAATTGCACAGCAGGACCACCTTAGACATGTTATTCTCAGTTATACGCCCATACATATACCTACTGTTACAGTATATTGATATATACTATCCCCTGTTATGGCACGTAGTTGTTGGACAAACCCTGCCACTGACAGCGGCTGGAGTGGAATTGTTGTGTTTAAAGCCCTTATGTAGCATACCTTGTGGTGTATGAGGTGTTTACCTTGTGGCCCACAGCAGTACACACAATTTTTACAAGCGTTACTATGCTCAACAATACATCACTACATAATACCTTTTCCCACTATATGCATTGCGTACACTTTCATTAATACAGAACAGGCACTACATACACTAACATACTGAGTGTTCTACATACCTTCTTAGTAGTCTGAGTTTACGAAAATATCAGTCTTATTCCTTTTCTGTTTTAACGGTTTTCTCATATGTGCATACAGTATGAATGTATGACAAGCCATCCTTTTATATGTAGATACCAGTAACATGTGGTATCCTGCCACCAACTGGTGTTCCGGAGTAGATGATTACATGCACATCAGCTGTGCAGCTACTCCATTAGCCGATTACATGGCAACAGTGAGGTATAATTGAATACTCCACTTGGGCGTTGTCCCTTTGCCCTACCTTCGAGGAAGACCGCCTGGATGTGTTGTTTATGATGAATTGCAACTGCTATATGGGGAGACACAGAGATATTTTAACTTCATGTCCCCCATGGATTGTGTGTAACGGCTAGAGGATGTAGTTCTACATGGGAGTGTAGCTGTTATCTCACCCGTCTGATACGAGACTATTGCAAACAAAACCTGTAACATCAGCGTCTGTTCCATTGTACAACAGCAACAATTTCACATAGCACCATTATAGTGTGTCTCTCATAAGGTATGTTAAGGCTTCTGCAGATGTCATTGAGTGAGTGGATGTTTGTGTTATTACAGTCTGTATTGCAATTGTTTCGGGTGTGGGGGAGATGTAGGTGGGTGCACATAGCAGATAAAGGTTTGTGGGGACTGCATTTATACATATTCCATATGTGTGTGAGGGCTCCTTTCCTAATTGAAGACCTATCATTTAGTAGACTAATACTATGGTTATTGCAGGCTTATTCATTAAGCCATTGTTAATTGGTTCCTATATAGCATGCAGGTGATGTTGATCCTTCAATCTCTCCGGAAATACATCAGTATGTAATGAAATGTTGCTACATGAAAGCTGTCTCGTGTATTTCTGTCACAGATATTTGCACTCATTGGAGTTGTGTTGGTGACTGAACCTCTTTGGCTTGGGTTGCCACCTTTTCAAATGGCCATAGTGGGACATTTGCAGGATGCACATCGGATTTTAGAGGCCGACACATACCCACGGTCAGTAGAAAGTATAGAATTTACATATATGCCTATATAAAAGCTTATATTCTTGTAGCAGTTTACATGCTTATCCTGTTTCTTGTTACATGTAGGTATGTTAGATACAGATGACTATTTTATGCAACCATTATATTCACTATGGAACATGCAGAATGCCTTGAGATTGTAGGACATTGGTATTTTTACTCAATTTGGTCAGGATACTACCGCACATAGAGGGACTGCCTCTCGCAAGGTGGGACAGGTGTTAACCCCATTTTTAGCTCATGTCCATAGCACATATTTGTAATAGTGTATTATAGCAATAACCCATACCTGGGTGTGGGTAATGGTGAATTTACCCCCAGTTTGTGTGGTTTGTTCATGAGGACGAAGCCCGAGTGGCCAAACAAAGACAACTGTGGGTAAATCCAGCATTACCCACACCCAAGCGTGGGTTGTTGCTATAATATAGTCTCCATATCCTTTGTTCATAACATTCAGTCATGGCGGAATTTGTGATTGCTATGGTCCATGTTGTGCACATATTTGAAGACTTCAACTGCTGTATACGGCATACGCATTGATTCAGGAATGCACACACGTCCAACAACCACATTACCGTTCACAGACTCCCAAATCCCACAATACCTAACACTCGAACTTGCAACAGTCAAACTTGCAACAGTCAAACTCCCGGAACTAACACAAACACAGAACACACACATGCACACACAGACACACTGCTACCCATCACATCCAAACAAACCATCTGACACTACATATGGCCAGGTGGCCATGCTCTATACACCACACCCAGGAGCGGCCTTAGGTCTACTGGTGCCCTAGGCAAAGGGCACAATGGCACCCCCCACCACACCACCCAGTGCCCCCATCTTGGTCTACCTACACCAAATAAATACTGGTAAAGTGCCCCCACTAAAGCGGTGCCCTAGGCGGCTGCTTAGTTGGCCTATGCCTAAGTAGGGTTGCCACCTTTTCAAATGGCCAAAGTGGGACATTTTCGGGACACACATCAGATTTTACAGGCTGACACATACCCATGGTCAGTACAAAGGATAGAACTTAATTATTTTCCTAAATAAAAGCTTATTCTTGTAGCAGTTTAGTTGCTTATAATGTTTCTTGTAACATTTAGAAATTTTAGATACAGAAATAACTATTTTATGCAACTATCCCATAAAATATGGGACATATGTCCTACAATCTCAGGACATTTGCCCTTATTTCTTGTCGGGACACAACTTCCCAAAGAGGTACTGTCCCTCTCAAAGTGGGACAGGTGGTAACCCTATGCCTAAGGCCGGCTATGACAACACCTACTGTAATAATCTACCTCCGAGTTAGCACGAACAGACACACAAAGCAAGCACACACACACACACACACACACACACACACACACACACACACACACACACACACACACACACACACATTACAGTTCCATGGAAACACACACCGCACTCAGAACACACACTTACACACACTACAGCAATCAGAAACACACTTAAACACAGTACCTACCTGGACCAAATGTCCTTTAACATCGTGATAATAGTACTCGCGGTTCTAGTGTTCCGGTACTGTGGTCTGGCGGTCTTTAAGCCTCGTGATTACGCGTGTCTGTATGTAAAGCATTCGGTATTTGGTAGTATCCTATTTATTTGTACCTCCATGGTTGTGTACATGTTGTTAACCTATCTATATATTTGCAGATATATGTATATCCATATATATTGACATATAGCTCTCTATCACCCTTTCTATCTCTATATTATATATATATATATAGAGAGAGAGAACACACCTTTCGTTGGGTACATGGCAGTGTATACTATTTCCTGAACTCCGCTCTTTTGTTTTTTAACCTGTCACAATACACATCTGCTGTTGGCACATCTCAGGTAGCTTAGTGGTAGGTGATTGTGTACATGGTTGCGTGTTCTACTCCTGGCAGTGGTCGTTTTACCTCTCAGAGCAGGCACTATTAGTACAAGGGTGAATAATGCAGATTTTAGCTGTTCTGGCCATCTTTGACCATGATCTGCATGATATTCAGCAAAGCTTAGACATGTTTTGCGCATATCCGTGTAGTCATGTTTAAACGACGCTTACCGTCACTTGCCGGCGCATAAACCCGCTAACATGTGCTTAAACATGCTCTAATGACCTTCATCCAACATCCATTATTCGTGCCATTGGAATTCTGTAACAGCCCTTGCAGGTTGTGGAACCAGGAACATGCACAACACAGTCAGTGGCTTTACCACTGGGGCATTTGGGATATGTACAAGTGTTATGGTGTTTTGTATGTGGACTGTACTATGGCTGTTCCTCCATACTGCAAACAAATGTGTAACTTGGTTAGTTTACATATGGATGATACCTATTAATGGTATGTCCAAGTGATGTTTAATGGATGTGCTCCAGCTGTGGGAATCCATGTCACAGTGAGCCACACACTGTAATGTGCTACACCTTGCCACAACCATAACTGGAGAATGCTGGGGTGACAGATACCTGTCATGGGTACTCCATATGCTTTGGAACTACATCCCTGATTACATTATATGGAGCTCCTCATTAACACACCAGGGAATCCTTGCAGAGTGGGTGGGGAACAGTGGTTACACCCCAGGGATCCCACAATTGGCTCTGCTCCACAGAGGGACAGTTAGTTAATCGATGGGGTGGCAACAGCAGACACATTTTGCCTAGGCTGATAAATGGTGTCTGACAATTAGGCATGTACCTACTGATGTACCTAGGAACCTATTCATACAGTATCAACACATGCTGTTAGCTTCATTTACTGTTCAGGTATTGACTTACCTTGTACCAATAGCTGTTGTGTGTGCAATAGTTGAGGGCTGCCTATGTAGGATTCACACAGTAGACCACCTATACATAACAATTTACAGGTGGTCGTGTGTGTGTGCCATCCATTTTACTGTGTGTGCAGGTGGAGAAGTGTGTCAGTCCGTATGGGCCTACACTGTCAGTGTATGTGCTATACGTTCCCTCTTTGCCAAGGCATGGGCATATTGGGCATGCCTTCGTCTGCCTACTGGGGCTGTCACAGGGTGTTCGTGGTCTGAATCCCTCTGTGCCTGTGATGCTCTTTGCAATTGTGGTGGGCTGTGAGGGCCTTCACCATTATGTCCCTGCTGCAGCTGTTTCCACAGGATCATATTATGTAGCATGGCACATACTATGAAGATGTGGGCACATGTGCCTGGAGAGTACTGCAAGGCTCCACCAGATATGTCCAAGCAACGGAACCATGATTTCAGCATCCCAAACACACACTCTATGATGATTCTGGTTTGTGCGTGTGCCTCATTATGGCATTCTTGCATGGGTGTGTGTGCATTTCTGATGGGAGCCCTCATTCACGGCTCCAGTGCATAGCCAACATCCCCCACAAGGTGGCCATATGGGATGTCCCCCCTGACAAATACCTGATACAGCTGCGAGGCATGCCAGATGTGGGAGTCATGGTAGCTTCCAGGGCTGCCAGCACACACATCCATGATAATGTCCTGGGCATTACACACTAACTGGAAGTTGACAGAGTGGTATCCCTTGCAGTTTATGTAGCGCCTACCATGCTCACTGGGTGGTGAATTGATATGTACATGCGTGCAGTCTATTGCACCCAGTACCTCTGGGTAGTCTGCCACATGGTGGAAGAGACACATATTGCTGGCCAACTCCTCCTGAGTTTGGGGGAAGTATATATGCTCATTGGCATGTGGTAACATGGCATCCAGGAACTGGTGGAGTACCTTGGATGCTGATGCTTGTGAGATCCCCATGATATCCCCAATTGGTCTTTGAAAGGTACCTGTGGCTAGTATTCTCAAGCTTACAGATACCTTCATGTCCACTGGGATGGGTTCCCCTCTGTTGTTTCTGGATCTGAGGCGTGGCCGGCACAGCTCAACAATTTGCTGTATGATGTCCCTGTCCACCCTGTAACGCTCTACTATCTCCAGATCATGTAGCCCCTGGTAGGTTACCCTTGGTCTGAACACTCTTCTCCTCCTCCAGGTCCTGAGGTGGTTGTCAGCATCATCCTCCACACCACCTTCAGTCACCAACACATGGTGATAAATCACAGCTATGGCAGCACCCAACAAGTACATTGTAAAAGTTCCCCATCTGTTTACACCGATGGTGCAGTGTTTGGGAATACAAGAGTGTGTGTGAGGTGCCTTCACACTTTATACTATTGTGCTTTGAACACTGATGATGTCATAGGGTGTGTATGTACAATCAGAGCTGCAGGGTATCTTACTTATGTGTTTTACCACAGGTACTGCTATTGTGGTGCCTTTGGTGTTGAATTACATTTAGCTACTGTGGATCACCTCTTGCCCTTGCCTTCACTTTTCTTAATGATTCCCCTCCCATTGTCGGGCATGCATCCAGCAGCCTGCTTTCTTGTTTTGTACTTTCCCAAACCAGGATTGTGTTGCGAAATGTGTTCTATAGCCGATCTACTGCAGGTTTGCTTTGCTCTGCGGTGACAGTTCTCTTTTCTTTGCAATCCAACACCTCCCCTATCCTGTTCTGCAAGTTGCTACTAGCAGCCTTGTTAGCTGCCGTCAATGGCCCAATGTGAGTTAATAGGTGTTAATTACTCAGTTGTACTCCAATTATCCTACTGCGGCATTTCCTTATTGTCTTCCCATAACCTTCCTGTTTCAGCTGTGGTGCGCTCCGCGTGCGGCCGTTTACCGGGTTTCAAGCACGTTGTCATCCACATACACATGCACTTTCGGGCACCATGTGTGCTCTCCACTAAGCAAAGCAATGGCTACATCCACACCCCTATCCTGCGACTTTGCTTAGCAGTGGGCAACCTGGATTTACAATGCTCCAATGTGCTTACAGCTACGGTGGCACACCCCACTGCTGATGTCATGTATACCTCCAGACCACTCCTCGGTGTTGTACCGCTGCACCGTATGGTACATCCTTAGGCCAGCGGGACGTTTGTGATTCAGTATTACTTGCCTCATTTGCATGGCATTGACTACTAATTCATAGTTACCGTGCCAAATACTGTCACAGACCCTTAGCAACCCTTGCAGCTTGGTTGTGGTGTAGCATGCATACCATTGACTATTATGGTGAAATCATGATTTGTGTTGCATTGCAATTTTATGACATCTGTATATATTTTCCTTGTGTTCCTGTTTGCGCACACATGCCCTGCGGTTGTACTTTGCGTTAGTGTGGCCATGACATTAAATGTTATTTTTTATGTGTTGTGCATGTTTTTTTTTATGTCATTTGCTGTATATTTAGCCATTGGCATATGTTAACTTTGCAATACGTAAGTTTGGTCTGCTTTCTTGGCTCTGATATTCTGTTTGGAAAAATGTAAACCATTTTTTTTTGGTTTACATTTCTGTATGATTACGCTACACCTGCACCACTTCATGAATCGCTATGTACCTTCATTTGTATGCTGCACTACTGCGCATGGGGTGATTAGCATACATGAGCTGAGAGCTGCGCAGATCTGGCGTACTCTGGTAGTGCATGTGGAATTGGATCGTACCTGAATCTCTCGGCGGCCATATTTGGCATTATACTGCCTACGCTACGTCTGCGCCTGGAGCAAGCTTCATGAATCCCGGGGTACATCTTTTTCCTGTCTGCCATACATATATCATGTGGTTACATGCATCTCATCAACCGATACTTGTTTGTTTATTCAAATACCACAGTTGTTGTGACTAAAGGACAGAACATATGCTTAATGCCTCTTCCTTTTGCTGCACCTTCGGTATCCATCAAGGCTTCTTATAAATGTCTTCTGCACATCTTAAAGACAATGACTCCTAAGATAAGATGGGACAGAAATCTGGAGACACACTGATGATGTTAGCTCTGAGCATGGAGATGTGGTGTTTGCTCTAGTTACCAGGCATTGCTGTTTGGTAAAACTGACCCAACATCATGTATCCCAGTATTCTGTGAAGTACCCAGAGATATAGTTAAGTATGTTGGATAGGTTTTTAAGACCTGGACCCCATGGATACCTCTTAAGGTGCTGCATACCACCACCAGCTCTGTCTGTAACAAGACAGTCTTATTTTCTAATTACTTTCAGGATCTTGGCCTGGCATTTCTCATGAAAAGTTGGTTGCTTGATGACTTCAGCCTGTAACCACAGTTATACCCCTTTTCTGGGTTCTTCATGATTCAGTGTCTTGGGAGTGACAGTATCAGGGGATGGGTGGGTGGTGTGGTGATCTATTTCAGGTATGTATTCAGTGAATTCTACCCTCCCATACTTAATGTAACATTTTCAACTGTTCAGCCAAAAATATTAGAAATACTGTTTTTAGAGTTGCAAACCTGTCTGTAAGCAAGCTATATGCATGTTGTTATACTTATTAATTTAGATTGTTGTAGACATAATGTGGCTTAAAAAGACCCCAGTGTTTGTACTAGTGCTCAGGAAAAAAATTTACTTTGTAGGGTTCAGAGTATGCCTGGCTACACCCTTGATCTAATTTTAATCACACCATCAGTCGAACTAGGAAAGTAGTGGTGGGAATGAAAACTTCTCTCCGGTAATCCTGCAAATAACAGTAAGCTGCTGGCTCCTCCCCATCTGCCATGTACCCTGTTGTATAAAGACATTTATTAGGAGTTTATAGACTTCATTGTTAGCTCTGTGTGTAGGTCCACTAAGTGAGTGGGTAAATGACTTCAAAATCTAGGTCGGTGAGGAGTCCATTGCCTTCATTTACAAAATGCTGTGTTTTATGTAGGGATTTGTCTTCACTCAGGTAGCTACCACTGTAACATGTTGATCAGGGCATATCTAGTTAGGTGTTCCAGCTGGGTGTGTCAACATTTGACTTTTAGGTGCAACCAGATCTGTTGGCTGGATCTATCACCTGGTTCAGTTAGTGGCAAGCCATTGTCAGTTACAGCCCCCTTCCTGTTGTTGAACGTGTGGAATACACCAACCTGAGTGCAGTAACACTAATAATTTTACCCCTGCTTTCATCAGTTCCTTTTGGTATTGAACTTGGGTGACCTCCTTGCAGAGTATTATAAGGCTGTTAGTTCCCTCTGGACCTTCTTGCCCCATTATTTGTATATCCTGTCCTGTTCACTTTGTCTCTCAAGTCGTTATTATAATGGCTTGTACTTAGCATCTCAAGCACATTACTGTTTTTAAATTTGAGCTAGAATGTCTTTGTGTATGCTCTACATTTTGAGTATGGTTTATCTGTGATATTCATACTTGCCATGTAGAGTACATTAAGGAAGTAATATCACATCATGGAGGCTCTCAGCTATTACCACTGGTGAAGTTGTATTTTATTAAGTTTTACACATCATGTGTGGAGGTCAGTATATGACCAGGAGTGGATGCAGGAGATTGACAGATTTTTTTTTTAATGAAGCAAATGGTATATCTACTGTAATCCTGCACAATATTTCCATGTATTACCTGATTTTACTTGGCTGCAAATAACGGAATATACTCCACAGTTGTAAGCGACTGAATAGCATAAAATAATACTTGGAAAGCACTTCTTTGAAAGAGACAAAGAAAGAAGAAATGAAATGGAGAAAAAAGTGCCATCAGTATGCTAAAATAAAATATTGAATGGATATTCACTATAACGTTTTGACATGCTCTTTATTTATTTATTTTTTGGGGCTCCTCACAGCTGAATTTCATATGCTGCCATTGTTTTTTCCTCATTACATGGTCCACTGAATTCTCCAGACTGTCTATGACCCATGGCTGAGACTAGTGAGAAGATCAAGGCAAGCTGGTGCAAAATCAAACTGCTGCCAAGGCATGTTTTTATTTTCTATTAATATCCTGCCCCAGGGAAAGACATGCTATGGGCTAGCTGGCATAAAATCCTGCCTATGCAGTGACTCAACCACAGCTTTGCCCCATGAAGGACAGCGCCTCCTGCTGTATCTCTAGCCTCCAACAGGGATCAACCATGATGGTGAACCCAAGCACATGTCTTTCCCTAGGATTTGCTTGTGCCCTCAAGTGTCCGAGCTGCTAATCAAATTCAGGTCACTTAGAGCTTTGTACCTCTGAGCCACTGGTGTAGTCTAACTCTTTGACATTCCCTTTGGTCCTAACAGACTGAAATGGGAAATAGGGAATACAATATAAGCACATAATTACCATTTGTTTTGTCATTTATTTCAAGCTTCACTCACTTCATACCCCAGTAACTCTGTAATCTGTAACTCAAAATGCTTGAACCACACCCCTTATGCCCATGCCTGTAGGAACAACAATAAATGCCAGGGATTCACTAAACAGTGGTCAGCCTGTAACCCATATCCATTTGCACTGTAAGAATCTGGTATTCTTCTGGTTGGTGTTGTATAAAAAAAAGGAATGCTACTTTATTTATATAAAATTGTGTCTGGTTCTGAATGCCCCACAAAAACAGTATGTTTACAAATATTTCCACAGTTGTTGTATACAAGGAGTATTCAGAAACAAATAGCAGATAGTGTTAAGTGAAATAGTGTAATGAGTGGCAACATGCGGGGAAGAGTCATTCAAAGTTATGTAGAGCAGCTGCACTACTGGAAAAATAACATGGCATGCAATGTCTGCAAATAACAACATAAAACATGCAAGTGAGTATCAGAATAGTAATAAGAGACATCACATATACAAATGATGAAAGAAAATATGGAGGAGCAATTCAGTAATATATAAAATTATTGTGATAAGCCACAGTGATCATTTATTCTGAATGCTAGGATTTCACTATAAAAGCTTCAGTCATGTTATGATGCTATGAGTAGTTTCAGGATTAACAGAGCAGCATATGTTAGTGGCCACTTTCAGAGCTAGTGTCTACGATGTGAGTCATTACCTTTTGTGCCACAGACAGGTCTCCCATTCACTAACCATCACTTCTATAATTGGGACATTGTCAATCACTACCATGTGGACGGAGATATCGTGCAGGAATTAAGACATGTACTGCCCTCACATGGAATCAAGAGAGATGCATGAAATGCCTGTCCAAGTGGATATAAAGGTCTGTGTAGTATTAGCTATCATTACTATGGAGAGTTTCCAACTTCTGACAGAGGACTCATTAGAAGTTTTTCAAGTGACAGCCTCACAAAATATACACCAGTGTCTTGAGGTGATGTTGTGGTGTGTACAGGAACTTGGTTTCCATGGGCAGCAGAAGGGAGAGAGCTACCACTACGTGGTATAGGCATTCTGTGACATAGCCCTTTTCCCTGAGGCTCTGCCTGCATCCACATTGCTATCAAGACCCCCACCTGCTCCACATGGCATTAGGCATATCAACTGAAAGGCATTCCACTCCATCAGATACCAGGTTTATGTGAAGTGCATAAGTTATTGTACACAATCTAGGCAGTTCCCATGATTCTGCAAAACAACAAAATAAAAAAAGGTGGGCAGCCACAGAATAACTGTATTACCTAACATCCCAGCCCAAAATCCTTCTGTGAAATAGGAAAAGGGCATCAATTTATTATAAGCATTCTGTCCTAAGTTTGGCACTGTACATTCATCCTGTCTCCTATAGCTGTAATTGTCAGCTGGTGTCAGGATTATGTTGTACCAATAGCTATTTGTTGTATGTTTTAGAGTAGCCAAGGAGCTTTAAGTCAACAGAATGAACTGTCTGTGAAGACATGACTGGCGGTCTTTGGCCCCACTGTCTGTTTGTCATCGGCCCCTGTTAGCCATTCAGCCCATTCATTCTGAGGTGGAGATCAGCTAGGTGGGACCATCATTTAGCCAGCCTTGAAGGATGATTCATGATTTTTTTTTTTTTGAGACCTTATTCATGTGTACATTTTAGCAAAGTGCTTGAGAGGAGACTTGCAATCGACTGACCATGAAGACTTCTATAAAGCACATTCCTTTCAAGCAGCCTTGCCCTTCCCCCTGAATATGGGAGGTGGTTTCCCTGGTCAGCACCAGGGGAATCACACCTGTCCTGTGTCCTCTAGAGTGTGTATAACCCTCCCTAGTTACTCTAGGGGAGAGTGGACTGCACCCCTTCAATCCTCCCCCTCCCTGCTTGGCTACTTCGGTGCTGAGGCTGATAAACGAGCCCTGGTCACCTGAGTTGTACTCACGGCTCCATACCTTTGCACCACAGAGTCAGGCTTAAGTTTGCATTGTATTTGTCTGTCACTGCTTCTTTCCTCATAACCTCCTTCCTCTCTGCACTCCTTCCTTATTACCCTTCTCTGTCCTTCTAAATAAAAGGGAAATAAACATCTGTTCTGCAAAAAATAAAAGTATTCCCTTCTCTCACACCTATCTTCTTTTTGGGTTGTCCTCCTCTGTGTTCCTCTTCTTGCTCTCCCTCATTTCTACATTTACCATCCTCCTCTTTCCTCACAGTTTATATGATGAAATTAATTGGTACTTTTGAGGTGGTGGCCTGAATGAGCTACTGTCAGTACCCCTGTTGCAGCTATAGGGTGCTTCATTGTGCATGTAAATGCACATACCATCTGGTATACCACTTGCCTATCCTTTCCTTTCCCTTAGGTCTTGTGTCCAGCTGTAATACAGACTTTTCAGTAATATGGAAGCTGCTATCATTACTGCTGTGTTGTTTCACTATGCAGTGCTGTCCTGACATGATGACACTATGCTGACATTCACACACACCTAAGCAGCAACTGGCAACGTCATAATAAATACCCCTTACACTATTTGCTGCTATGTGATGGTGGTATGCTTTTTTCTGAATACACCCCAATAGATTTTTATTGCAAAGAAATAAACAGGTCACAAACACACACAAAGAACCTCAACCCAATTGTTGTGTTTCTGTACCAGACTTCATTAGGTGAATTAAGGTGTTGGACTGGATTACTGGAATTCTTTTGACCAGAATGCCTCTGATAAGCTTTATTATAAAATCATTCTTCAGATTTTGCCTTGAAACACAAAGACACACACATACACATGCCAACAATATAGAATAAGCTCCGCAAATTGTGCTTGTGTGTGTGTGTTCATACCAGTTTGTGTGTGAAATTTAAAACTGAAAACAAATCTTTAGACTTGGTAGGTAACCTCAGCCCTCTTTGAATTTGCTTAAATAATGTATTGAAATGGGTTAAGAATCATGTTCATGGATCAAGAGACTAAGTTTTATCACCTAGAATGTGTCTTATGTGCACTTAGTTTCATCCCGTGTGACTTCAGTTTTGCATTCCATTCCCCTATCTTTTGCTGAGGTTCTTGCTCAGAGTCTGCCTTTAATGCTACACCATCTGCATACAGCTGATTTGTAATGACACATTGTCTGCATACAGCATGTTTGTTTACCTCTTCCCTCTGACCTAATTTCTAATGTAGTCCATCACCAGTAGGAACAGCAGTGGGCTCAGAGTTGAACTCTAGTACACACTCTCTCCCACTGGGAACCCCTCTGTGAGACCGAACACTGTTCATACTTGAATCATTGGGTCCTTGTATATAGCTTGCACTAATTTTGCCTATGTGTCTGGGACTTTAAACCACCACAGGACTGCTCAAATCAGCTTTCTTGGAACCTTGTCATATGCTTTCTCCAAGTCTAGGAAAACCCTTTTAGAGTCGATCCTCATCTCTAGCTTCTTCTCAACTATCTATCTCACCGAAACATTGGGTCAGTTGTGCTGCATCCTCAAGTGAGTCTGAATTGCTCATGTCCTTTCCTACTTTCTACTACTCTGCATATTTGTTTATCAATCACCCTGTCCAGAACTTCAGTGTGACAGGAGTTTGATACCTCAATACTGCTCACAGTTGTGAATGTCCCTTTTGTTTTTGAACACTGGCACTAGTGTACTTATTCAGCTGAATTGCTGTGCTGTATTAATTAAGTTAGCTAGGGAACAGTTATTCTTTAGACAGTCAGGAAATACAGTGAGATTAGTTAAGTATTGTTTTTCTGCATGTGTTAGAGTCTGTCCAACTGTGCTATTTTTATTACTGTTGTGATTGAAATTCTGGTGTTTATTGTACTTAGAAAACATGAGAACACTAAATATTTATTTTATTATTTATTATTAAATGTTTTTATATTTTTCATTGTGACTTGTCTTTTAGTGAATACTTTTAAACATCTTGAGATTACTTGTGCTTATTTTAGTGACACTGTGGCCACTCTGAAAAGCTTTGCTGCTTTGACTACAGTCTACCATTTGCATTAATATTGATTTTACTCAGTATAACTGGATACCCTTGTAAGAGTCTGAGAGTGGTTGACTGTTGGCAGCGTGGTTACCTTATAGTCTGGGCAGAAGAGGCACAACTAGTAAATCTGTACCAGCCTATCTCAGGAGAGTGTGTGTATGTGTGAAAATCAAATACCCAGGCGTGGGTGCATCAGCTACCTGGAAATGGGATACAGTGGTCCAAAGTGAGTCTTGTTTGTGATCTGGAGAGACAGAGAGTCCAGTCCCAGGTTTGGCACGTGTTCTCTGTTTGCTCTTGGGGGAAATTGTGCTTGATTCAGAGAGCTGCCTCCGAAAATACTGTGTAAATTCATTCCTGTTTTTAGTGACTGTCTCTTACCATGTGTGGTGAGAATTGAGGCTCCTTGATTACTGGCCAGGGGTAGAGATGGCTGTCACAACACGTACAATATATAATTACATGCACACACATAAAATCAGCATATGCAAATTTATACACCCATATACATCTTTTTATCTGTTTAGATATGACAGGTAGATTAAATACATATTTACTCAGTGTACTGAGATACACTTAATAGGATTTGAGCTCTAAGCAGAAAAAAAACAAGAATTCCACATGAATTTGAATCTTTTTTTTCTTTTTAGCTGGACGAAGTAAGAACAGTATCTGTTCTTTGCATAGTTTGCAGACTGATTTGCAAGACATTTGTCTCTGATGGACAGTCTTACTTTTTAAAATGAGACTTTTAATGTGAAATTTGTCATGTTAAGGGGATGAATATTTTGTTTACTTATTTGTTGAGCATCTTTATTAAGTCAAAACTGAACCAGAGACATGGGTACAACTGAGTTAAAAGAAAACAGAGTATAGTGATATTTCTCATTGTTTTCATGCAGTATACATACATATATATACATATAATGTTTTCTTTTTAACTATTGTCATTCACTCCCTTACTTGCATTGATGAATTCCTGCCTTCCGTTAAACATCAGTCCTCCTCCTAAACATTATCCTGCACGTGGAAAAAACAAAAAAACGCAACAGAAACACAGCGTGTGTATCCTGTATGTGTTGTTCCCAAAAATACCATTTATTTCTAGGTAATTTGTTGCTTCCCTTTTCTAAAGATCCAACCTGCAGTTCTTAACTCCTTTACAATATTCACTACTTCAGATTTTTATTTGCATTACTATGGACTGTAAAAGTTTGTTTTTCATAGGTAAAAAACATTGTGAGATATGCAAGCACAATTCCCCCAGTACATATAAAAGTCCCATCCAATTTTAATAAATGTGTGCATTTTTATGGTATAGTTTTGAATTTTTATTTTTGATTTTTTTTTAATTTTTGCATTTATTCTTCAATGTCATGGCGCTGTGGTAGCGTTGCCGCCTCACAGTAAGATGTTGTCCTGTTCGATTCTCAGCTAAAGCGTCTTCTGTGTGGAGGGATGTGTGAATGGGCGTACCTTCGTTGAAGGTTGTGCGTCAGAGCTGGCAACTCAGTATGTAAAAATCTACTGCCAATCATTAGCGGACCGGAGTTCCGCTGTGGCGACCCCTAACCGGGAAAAGCCGAACGATACAACAACATTCTTCAATGACATATGCATTGATGCTTATAACCATTGAAATGAATGGATGTAATCATCTCCCTCTCAATCTATATTTGTGTATGTATGTATCTATATATAGATAGATGTAGAGATATATATAAACAGAGATGATTATACTCATTATCAAGATTGTGTGTATAGTGGTATAAAAGATGCAAGAAAGACCAGCAAAGAACAACTGCCTCATGTACATGGACAGCCCTCAACTACTACCACCTAGGAACACAATTTGTGAGAGACGCAAATACATCAAGCACCTAGTGTCATTGCTAACTCCTCCACAAACCAGTATATCTGGCACTGAGAAGGTTGGCAACATGAACACCACACCTCAGACACCACTCATACCTACACAACACACTCCCACATATGCTGAGGCCATCAACAAAAGTATACCCAGACAAAAGAGACCTCTGAGGCACAAACATATGCAAATACCACTTCCCACCACACCACACATAGTCCACACTCCTGTGTCTCACAGCCACTAAGGCCTAAACATAAACCCAACCTATTAGCCATAGGAGACTCCATTGTGAGACACACAGATGTGCCCTTCACCAGGCTGGATAAGGAGAAAGTCACAGTTGTTTGTTGGGTGCCAGAATCCACCATATCACCAATGCAGTCAAGTCTCTCAACAGATACTGTTATGACTCTGTCATAGTCCATGTTGGAGTGAATGACTTGAGATGTATCTCCCTGGATTATATGAAGAGAGACATGATTGAGCTTGCTGAGTATGTGTCCAAGGCAGGTATGGCCCTGGCCGTAAGCAGCATTCAACCGTCACCCAGAATGATGCCTCAATACAAACAGAAAATTATTGACTTTAACAACTGGCTTAGTTTCTGCAGTCATTCAAAGGGGATCCAGTACCTGACAGCCTGGGATGACATGATTGACAAGCCACAATACTTTGCCAGAGATGGCCTGCATCTTTCTCCCTTGGGCTTCAGGCTCCTGGCAAAGGCTCTTGCCACCCCCATAGTGTCTTTTTCAGGCAACACCATGAGGTCAAAACTACCAACATGAAAATTTCATCAAAATGTAAATTAAAGGTTATGCTGCTAAATGCTAGGAGTCTGAACATGAAACTGCACTCATTGCAAGCATTTTTAACCCTGGAAGAAGCTGACATTTGTGCAGTCACAGAAACCTGGTTCAAAGGTGCGGAGAGCACCCCAGCCATACCAGATTACTCATCCTATCATTCATTCAGACCACAAGCCGTAGACAGCAAAACAAAAGGAGGTGGAGTTGCGATATATATATAAAAGACCTACATACCTCTAGGCTGGTCAAACAACACAATGCACAGGAAATACTCCCGGTGCAGTTAACAATTGATAAGATCCCTATTCAAATCATAGCTAGCTATAGGCCTCCAACTCTGGCTCAAGATGCCCACTCCACCTATCTGGACCTCTTCGAATCTATCAAGATTCAACCCTTTACCCTGATCCTGGGCGACTTTAACTAGCTAACAATAGATTGGAAGAAATACTCATGCCAAAACACAAATACCCAAAGAGTCCTTGATTTCGCCAGTGCAAATGCCTTGGACTAGTTGGTTGACACCCCCACAAGAGGTGAAAATATCTTGGACTTGCTATTAACCAACCTGAGTAACTGCTCCAGCATCCCTATGGTGTCATCATCCCTGGTAAGATCGACCACAAACCAGTCACTTTCGAAGTCACCATCTCCCCGTCCCCTCCCCCCTCAGCTAGGGTCAAACAAAAAAACTTCTCTCCTGAGGGAAGGTATAAACAGCTTCACAGCCCCGTCCCACTCCACATAAACTAGCACATAGTCCAAACGTACACCAAAGTACTATATGAGCATTTATATAGCTGCACGAAATCGGGAATACCAGACAGGACAAAATCATCCTCCTCAAGGAAAAGTAAACCTACCTGGTGGACATCAACAATAAATAAACTCTATAATAAAAGGAAAAAAAAAATGCTGTCCAGGACCAAGAAGGAGCAGGTGTCTAAGTGGAAGCAATCTCTCCTTAGCCTGAACAAGCAAATAAGAGCACTAGTGAAATCCTCCAAAGCAAATTTCGATTCCAAACTGGTCACATCTACTAAAGACAATCATAAGGCTTTCTTCACATATGTCCACAATCTCAAGGGAAGCACCCAAATCTGCTCAGAGCTGGTGGTAATGTACACCACATACACAAACCCTGTAGATATAGCCAACCTGCTGGCAGACAGGTTCAGTGAAAACTTCACTTCTCTGTCCCCCTCATCAGTAAAACAGGACATCCACAGTACCTGCTCCCCTCCCCTTATCTTTAGGGAGCAAGTTATCACTGCCCTCTCAAAGGTAAAAACTACAGCCTTCATGGGACCTGATAACATCCCAGGCTGCATCTTACATGAACTCAGGCAGGAACTTGTACCACCATTAGGCATCCTATTCACTCAAAGCCAGAGTAACGGGTTCATCCCAGCTGAGTGAAGGACAGCTACTGTCATCTCTTTGCACAAAGGTGGAGCATCCACAGATCCAGGAAATTATAGACCCATCAGCCTAACTAGCCTGATCTGTAAGGCCATGGAGTGGATTATCATGGACATCATTAACAAGAACATTGGCAACCTTCAGGCACTTGATCCCACACAGTTTGGTTTTGTCAAGGGGAGGTCATGCATGTTAAATATGGTTGACTTCTTTGAGACAGTCACCAAGGCCATAGACAAGGGGAAGACGGTGCATACCGCCTACCTTGACCTGGCCAAGGTCTTTGATACTATTCCCCACTTGGGTATAATAGAAAAACTCTCAACTAGGCATCAATCCATATGTTGCCAGATGGGTAGCAAACTGGCTCACTGATAGAACCCACCTAGTCAAAATAGGAGAAGCCACCTCAAGTAGCAGACCCATAACAAGTGGTGTACCCCAGGGATCGGTCTTGGGAACCTCTGCTGTTTGGGATATACTTCTCAAAGTTGCAGGCCAAATCTAGTGGGCTATGGCTAACCAGGTTTGCAAATAACTGCAAGCTGGGTGCTGCCATCAGTTCCCCTAGTGACGTGGACATCCTGCAAGAGGGTCTCACCCAAACAAATGACTGGTGCCAGAAACATGGCCTCAAACTGAATGCCAAAAAAATGCATCATCACTTTTGGGGAGAATGATGTCCCCACAAATTATCACATTGATAATAAGGCACTAAGCACGCAATCAGTTGTGAGGGGCTTGGGAACCTAGGTTGATAGCAAACTGACTTTTGACCACCATATTGCCTCCGTTGTACAGAAAGCTTTCTACATGGCCCACCTCATTAGTAAGGGTATCTCATCCGGGGACAATGTGGTCATAAAATCCCTGTATTCTTCCCTTTTATAAGGCCCATTATTGAGTACAATGCCCCCTGGAGAGATCACAGAGGTTCCTCACCAGGAGAATCCAGGGCCTCAAACATTTACCCTACACATGTAGGCTAAAGGCTCTGTTCCTCTATTCAGTCTCCCACAGACTCCTCAGAGGTGACCTCTGTCACAATCTCAGACCCCACCTTGATGGGACTGCTGTATATCTGAAAGTCAAGCTCCACTCGAGTAACCCACACACGTGACCTCATTTTAACACTTTTCAAGCACAACCTGGATAACTGGATGGGGAACAGAAAATACACCCCCCGGGATTCCACCTGTATCCCTGCTGGACAGGGGCATCGCTGCTGACTTGTCGGAACACTGACTAAATTCCTGGCTAGGCTTGTAAGGGCCTCAGGGCCAATAGCCTAGTAACTTCCTATGATCCTATGAACATTTTCATTTTATTAAACAAACGCAAAATAAAAGGCTGGGCCTGCCTTTTCTAATATTTAAATTACCTGTTTAGTTAAATTCGCCCCCTCCCCCCTGAAAAAAGGGACATTCTAATTTGCAGGTGGTAGCACAATCCAAGTTAACTTTCCTCCTCCAGATTTCTTGCACAAAAATGTTCAGACTTCTTCAGGTTATTTTTTAATGTTCTCCCGTTTGCTACAGTGAACTCAACAGAGGTGATTTTCCAGGCACAAACTGCCACTGCATTGACCCAACTTCTGCAACTAATAGAACAAACCCTTCTTTTTATGCACAACTTTGATAGGCTAGTTGGTTTACTTATAACAATTCCTATGGGAACCCTGTATCGTGAAGGTAAAAAAAATGTATCAGCCTGCTTTAAAGGAACATTCATCCATCCATCATCAACCCCTTTTCCCATTTTGCACATGAGGTTGGGGTGTCACCAGCAGTAACAATCATCTCGAGACAAGGTTTACACCCCCCCGGGTGGCTAGCCCTGCCACGGTAGTTCATTCATATTCTAAAGGAACATCACTGTTTACAATATTTTCAACTTATTTACAACATTCTGTTTACATCATTTTGACACATTGCTTAGCAAGAACCACCACACTATGCTTATATTGACCCCCCCCCCCAGTGGAGATCCTTCGATCTTGTATTAACCTGTTGGTCCACTGCAAATTATGGGGTATTTGCAGATTGCCAGATCTGATTCAGTAATTAATCCCTCTTCCAAGTGCTCAAGTTCTTTTCCTGCTCCTGTAATGCACCTGTCCCTTCTGTTCGCTCAAGTCTTGTTTGGCACTTAATCTGTACTGCTAAGATAAGTACTAGATTAAAAAAATGCCTTTTTCAGTTCCTTGTAGCCATCCTTGAATTAAAAAAAAAAAAAAAAAAAACTTTTTCAGCTCCTTTTAGCCCATCTTGAAGATTCTTCTTCACAGTTTAATTCCTTTTTCTACTTTAGGATAAAACAATATACAAAAAACCTTTTATCTACTTCCCAATGCCCATCAGTAGGTGTGGAGGTCTAATCATTTTTCTGTCATTTCAATTAGCATTTTTATGTCTGAATTTAGATATATAACATGAAGCTTTATTTTTCTACATTTTGTCAGTAATTGTGGTACTTTGTTGTTCTTGTTGTGACTACTTTTCTGCTTTCTTTACGGATGAGGCCTTTAGAAAATGTCCACTGTTGGTATAAAATACTACCCCAGGAAGCTCAAGACCTCTATGCAGTAAGTAGGTGGCCAGAGTATTTCCAGGCTACCTGTGACTTCTGTAAGGGCTTTGACCCTCTTTCTCTCCTGGAAAAAAGAAGGAATTAATTTTGAAGGCTCTTTTTTCTTCCTCCCCTTTAAAATTAGCCAAAGAGAAAGACAGCTATAAAGACAAATAAATAGAGATGGAGAGAAAAGAAGAAAGATAAAAAGAAAATTTGACAATTCTGTCTCATCTTTCTCCTTCATTAAAAGTCTTTGGGCTGGCTCCTCGCTGGTGGTCTTGGTGTTGACTACTTAGGTGCTGTCCTTCTTTCTGGTGTCAGGACCTTCCCACAACACAGTGATACATTCTGATCATTTCCCCAGAAAGATGGCTAGCAGCCACTGTTCTGAGAGGGAGCTTTCCAGGCTGTTCAATTTCTGCCCTCCCTCACTTCTCCCTTAATTTGTTTAATCATCTTTATTAAATTATCACTTAAGACATAGGCAAACATACATTAATAGAAAAGAAAACAATCCATGTTATTTTTTCCATTTACATACACTATGAATCACATATTTTTCTCTTGTTTATAATTATCATCAGTATGGCATTACGAAAATTGCTGAATTCCTGCCTTCCCTCAAACCTCACGCCTCCTCCTGAACATTATTTTGTATGTATTGTTCCCACAGTTTCCATTTATTTCTATGTAATTTGCTCCTTCCCTTTTCTAAAGATCTGTCTTCCAGTTCTTTTATCTACTTTATAATATTGATCATAGGAAGTTACTAGGCTAATGGCCCTAGGTCCCGTTGCAAGCCTAGCCAAGTTCTACCCTTATTTCCACGATCAGCACCTATTGCCCTGTCTGAGAAGGACACACGTGTAACCCCTAGGGTGAATTTATGGTTACCCATTCAGTCATCCAGATTGCATTTGAAGAAGGCCAATGAGGTGTTCAGTTTGACATGAAGTGGTAGTCTCTTCCAAAGGTGTGGTAACTGTCACTCATCTTATATGCATTAAGATGATGAGGCTTGGGTGTTCATTTAAGTAGTTTATTGTATCCAAACACATCAGGATGAATGGCAGGAAGATTGAACTTAAACTGTCTAATTAACTGACGACATGGTCGACATTTCACAATGTCGGAACACATATGGCCAAGACCATATGATCGACATTTGAAATGTTGACCATGGGGAACCGGCATCTCCGTACAGTGCGGAATGGAAAGACTTCCATTTCCACACAGTAGTGTGATCTTGGAGTTAGTATATTAAAGTTACGGGGGTGTGGGGGCCAGAGCCCCCCTACTAGCATCTTTAAAGTTAATTTTATTCTTTTTATTTTGGTCTACTTGTATGTTCTGCATTTCAAATGTCGAGCATATGGTCTAGGCCATATGGGTTTTGACATTGTGAAATGTCGATCATATCAAGTAGACCCAACTACATACATGCATGTTCTCACTCTGGCCGCACACTCAAAATGGCACTCTCGCTTGCACATGCTTAGTACTTATATGCACATGACCACTGACAGGAATGATTCTTAAAGGTATACAGTGGATATAAAAAGTGTACATACCCCTGTTAAAATGCCAGGTTTTTGTGATATAAGACCACAATAAATAATTTCAAGACTTTTTCCACCTTAAATGTGACCTATAACCTGTACAATTCAATTCAAAAAACAAATCTGTTGGGGGGAAAAAATATAAAAAATAAAACTCGTTCAATAAGCTGGTTGCATAAGTGTGCACGCCTTTAAACTAATACTTTGTTAAAGCACCTTTTGATTTAATTACAACATTCGATCATCTTGGGTAGGAGTCTGGCAGCATGGCGCGCCTTGACTTGGCAATATTTGCCCACTCTTCCTTGCAAAAGTGCTCCAAATCTGTCAGATTGTGAGGGCATCTCTTGTGCACAGCCCTCTTCAGGTCAACACACAGATTTTCTATTGGATTCAGGTCTGGGCTCTGACTGGGCCATTCCAAAATTTTAATTTTCTTCTGGTGAAGCCATTCTTTTGTTGATTTCGATGTGTGCTTGGTGCCATTGTCATGTTGAAAGGTGACATTCCTATTTATCTTCAGATTTCTAGCAGAAGCCTGAAGGTTTGGGACCAAAAGTGACTGGTATTTGGAACTGTTCATAATTCCCTCCACCTTGACTAAAGCCCCAGTTCTAGCTGAAGAAAAGTGACCCCAAAGCATGATACTGCCACCAAAATGCTTCACCATGGGGATGTGTTCTTTTGGTGATGTGAAGTGTTGTTTTTGCGCCAAATGTACCTTTTGGAATTCTGACCAAAAAGTTCAACCTTGGTCTCATCAGACCATAACATATTTTCCCACATGCTTTTGGGAGACTATGTATTGTTTTGCAAATTTTAGCCAGGCTTGAATGTTTGTATGAAAAGGCTTCTATCTTGCAACCCTACCCCATGCTCCAGACGTGGAGATTGTTGTCACATGTAGTACACAACCAGCACTTGCCAGAAATTCCTGCAGCTCCTTTGATGTTACTGTAGGTCTCTTGGCAGCCTCCCTGACCAGTTTTCATCTTGTCTTTTCATCAGTTGTGTCGGGACATCCAGTTCTTTGCAACATCACTGTTGTCCCATATTTTCTCCACTTTTTGATGACTGTCTTCGCTGTGTTCCATTGTATATCCAATGCTGTGAACACTTTTTTTGTACCCTTCTCCTGGCTGATACCTTTCAACAGTGAGATCCTTGTGATGCTTTGTAAGCTCTCTGCAAACCATGGCTTTTGCTGTAGCAAACAACTGAGTAAATGTCAGGAAAATCCTACTAGGACAGCTAAACTTTATTTGGGGTTGATCAGAGTCTCTTTAATTGATGGCAGATGTGTACCCAAGAAGACTGAATACTATAATTAAATCAAAAGGTGCTTCAACAAAGTATTGGTTTAAGGGTGTGCACACTTATGCAACCAGCTTATTGTACGTTTTTTTATTTTTATATTTTTTCACCTAACAGATTTGTTTGTTTTTCAAATGAATTGTACAGGTTATAGGTCACATTAAAGATGGGAAAAGTTTTAAAATGATTTATAGTTTTCTCATTTTTTTATATCACAAAGACCTGGCATTTTAACAGGGGTGTGTACACGTTTTATATCCACTGTATCAGTGTGGCATTGGTGAGATTTTGTGAGAAACAGGATCCACTGTGACAGAGCAACAGATGACACAAACAAAAAATACTTCTGCAGGAAAAACTGCCAGAAGCTCCAAATAAAATTTGCATTCATTAACACAACAGATTTTTGAAAAACAGTATATAGATCAATAAACTTTGATCTTTTTGGAAAAAGAAGCATCTGAGGAAGTGCAAAAATATAAACAACAAAATCTAGAGATATTTGAAAAATATAAAAAAGAAATATGGACATGGGAAAGTGAGAGAGATTTGATATGGTGCAATAGTTATGCAAAGGAGAAAGCCAAGTTAACTAATATAGAGAAGGCAGCCCCAAAGATATTTAAAGAGAAATACAGGCAAAGGGATCCAGATATGGAAAATTTCACAATAAAAAAATTAATATCACAAAGATGGAATGTGGAAAAGAAGATTAATAAAGCAGAAGTTAAACAGAAGCTGAAGTTATGGAGTGCCTGTGCAGTGAAGGATTTTATGTAGGAGGTCTAACAGAGACTGCATCACAGTATGATGGAGTGAGTCCCCAAAATAAGGAAAAGCAAGAAGATCAGGAGACATCTGAAGAAGAAATATGGACATGGGAAAGGAAAAGAGATTTAGTATGGTGCAATATTTATACAAAGGAGAAAGCAAAACTAACCAATACAGAAAGAGCAGCATCAAAGATATTTGAAGAGAAATACAGGCAAAGGAATCAGGATATGGAAAACTTTACAATACAAAAAATAAGACTAAGAGGAAAAGGAGATTAGTAATGGAGAAGTTAAAAAAGTTAGGGAGCAGCTGCAAAGAGAAGGATTCAGTGTAGAATATCGAATGCAGAAAGTACCCCAACAGGATAAAGCAATGGATATCCAAATTCAGTGGAAACCAGTGGAACAGAAAGCAATTGATCAGGTGCCATGTCAAGATATTTTGGAGCCTTCCACAGGAAGCCAGTATAAACATTCACTTGAAGCTAGACAGCAAGGGAAGGAACAGGAAACTCTGATGCAGTCAATGCTGAGGAGTGATAGGCCAGTGAGTTCCCATATGACAGAGCAGCAGATGACACAGGATGAAATTGAAGAGAATGTGCCACAGGAAGATGCAGAACTTTCTATAGAATGCCCGCAGGAAATGGAAAACAAAGGGATGTGCCCGCAGTTTGGAAGAAAATAAGCTCAGAGAAGAGTTGCTTAATATAATGGACATGCATAGATATATTAAGATCAATGAGAGAAATAGACTGCAGAAGATCAATAAAACCCAAAAAGTAAGAAGTCTGATAAAACAAATGAATGCAGTAATTAGGACTGTCCATAGAGATCCATGTGATGTAACAGAAGTAAACAGGATATGCTACTGTGCTGCTAAATTAATAACTGATAAAGTTCTACCACAATATCACAGGGTAGTGAGGGAAAGGAAAGGGAGAAATCAAATACCATCATGGAAGTATCAAACAGAGAAAACTATTAAGCAATTAAGACAAGAAGTGTCACTATTAGATGATTATAGAAGAGGGAATAGATCAACAAAAATACTAAGAAAGATAGATGTGATTAAAGCAATGCACAGTATTAGAACAGACCAGGATCTATCATGCACTATCACAAATAAAGTAAAAATTTCAGCACAGTTGGAAAAACTTAGAACTATTGTTCAGCATCTACTTCTCAGAAGTACAGGCCAACATGGGAGGACTTTGGCTGACAAAGTTTGCAGACGACTGCAAACTGGGCGCCATAGTGGAAAGTGCATCGGACACGGATATCCTTCAGAATGGACTCACGGAAACAGATAGCTGGTGCCAGCGCCATGGCCTGAAGTTAAACGCCAAAAAATGTATAGTCATACCCTTCGGGAAAAACAAGGTAACCCCAAGCTACCATATAGGTGGCAATCCACTAAGCACAGAAGAGGTTATCAGGGACCTGGGGACCCAGGTTGACAGTGGCCTTTCTTTAGACACTCACGTTGCTAAAGTGGTTAGAAAGACCTTCTACATTGCCCACCTGATCATGAAGGGATTCACATCCAGATCTAGTGAGGTCATTGTTCCCCTGTACTCTTCACTTATCAGACCAATGATCGAGTACAATGCCCCATTCGGGATGTATCTCATCCGACATCTGCAGCAATTGGAGAGACCCCAAAAGTTCCTCACCAAAAGGATAAAGGGACTCCAAAATCTGTCATATGCTGCCAGATTGAAGAAACTCCAGCTCTATTCAGTCGCATACCGTCTGCTCAGAGGTGACATGTGCCTGACATACAAGGCCATGTCCAACCCGGAATTAATGGACATGCTCCACCTCAAAAAATCCAAATCCACCAAAACCACTAGAGCAAGCGACTTAAACCTTAGCACGGATATAAATAGGACGTGCTGGAGGGATAGATTTATCACTCAGAGACTCCCTATGCTGTGGAATAGAGTCCCGGTCCATGTGAGGCAGAGCACCTCGCTGGCTCTGTTCAAGAGAAATCTTGACCTGTGGATGGGAGATCGTAGGTTTACCCCAGGAATCATCTCTGTGTCACTGCTGGACAGAGGCACAACAAACTAATGGGCACAGTATTTTTTCATATAAGGGGTGGCGTAAGCCACAAAAATGTGGGCTAGGCTTATAAATGCCTTAGGGCAGATAGCCTAGTATAAACCTATGAACCTATAAATATAAGGGAAAAGTACAAAATAAGCAAGTTATTGATGACCCAAAAATGTTTTATAGAGAACTGGGAAATAAGGTAAAAGGAACTGAAAGACTGCCAAAAAAAAAGGAAGTAGATGCATTTTGGAGAAGTATCTATGAAGATCCTGTGGAACATAACAACGATGCTAAATGGATAGAAGAAGTAAAAGAAAGAATAAAAAGTTTAAAGGTACAGGATATGAAATGGGATGAAGTAACAGCCAGAGAGATTGAAACAGTTAAGAAAAGCCTCTAACTGGAAAATGCCAGGCCCAGATGTAGTACCTAACTTTTGGTTAAAATTATTGACATCTTTGCACGAGGATTTAGCCATGAGTAAGAACTATTTATATGTGCACCCCAAACAGACACCACACTGGTTAACAACAGGCAAAACAATGCTCTTACTTAAATGTGAACCTGCAAGCTACCCTAAAAATTATAGACCAGTAACTTGCCTTCTGACAACGTATAAACTATACACAGGAATTGACGTTGACAGAGTTTATAGTAATTTAGAAGAAAACTCAATTATGGCAGTAGAACAAAAGGGCAATAAAAGAAAGTCATATGGAACAAAGGGATCATTTGTTAAATTAAGTTATAGTGGAGAACTGTAAAAAGGGGAAGAATCTAAGTATGGCATGGATTGACTACAAAAAAACATTTGATAGTATCCTACATTCATGGATAAAAAAAAAAGAGTATTTAAAAAATGTATAAGATACACCCTACACTGACTACATTACAGTGACTATGAAACAATGACAGCCCACTTTGCAATTAAGCAATGATAACGGACAGATTATTATCCCAGGGATAAAAATTCAAAGGGGGGTATTCCAGGGTGATTCTCTGTCACAATTGCTCTTCTGCCTTCCCATTAAGCTGTTTACTTAACCGCTTAGGCCATGTTTACAATTTGGCTCCTAGAAAACAGCAACGTCTAATGACTTCTCATCTTCTCTTTTGTTGATTTAAAACTGTATAGCTCATCAGATGAGGAACTGAAAGCAAAGCTTCAGGTTGTCAAAACTTTTCAGATGATATTAGAATGTCATTTGGTCTTGATGAATGTGCAGAAGCAACCTTAAAAGCAGGAAAACTGCATCAACTTAATGTGATATAAAAGAACTTGAGCAAGAGGGAGTGTATAAATACTTGGGGAATTGATGAAGGATCAGCAATAAAACATGAACAAATGCAAATAAAACTCAGTAAGGAATACTTTAGAAGACTTAAATTAATCATGAGAACAGCATTGACTTATAGGAACAAGATCAAGCTATAAATCAATTTGCTCTTCCTGTCCTAACTTACTTTTTTGGAGTAATTGATTGGACCCAATAGATTAGGTATTAAAACAAGAAGGATGCTTTATGTTCACCAAATGATTTATAAAAATCAGTATATACCAAGATTATATATTCCCCATTCCAAAGGAGGGATGGGCCTCCTTGAAATTGATTACATGTATAGATCTGCAATTGTGGGACTCCACACATATCTACTGACCTCACAAGATCCAAATGTAGTGAAAGTTTTGAAACATGAGGAGAACAAATCTAAGATGACTTCTCTGCTTAATTTAACAGAAGCATATTGACGTCAAGCAAGAATGGAAATCGAACAAGAAGTAGATAAAAACCAGGCAGCAACTGAATGTGCCAAAAAACAAAAGATAGAGTATAAGGTGAAGGATCAGATGAGAAGGCAAGAAATGTGGAAAAATCATAAATATAGTTGCAAGTATCAAACTTCTGGAAGATCCTCATGTTGATCAGGAACAAACGCGGGAATGGTTAAGGTGAGGCAAATTCAAATCAAGAAATGAAAGGTTAATATTAGCAGCCCAAGATAGTGGGCTACGTACATGCTGGTTTACAAAGTCCATTGAACATGTGGGGGAAACAGACAAGTGTAGGTTTTGTAAAACCAAATTGGAAACAGTCACACACCTTGTTGCTGGTTGCGACACACTAATGGCAGAAGGACTGTATACTGAAAGGCATAATATTGTGGCAAGACTATTGCACTGGGGATTGTGCAAACATTATTGTATCGAAGTGGCTGAAAAACACTGGAAACGTGAGCCACAAAGCATCATAGAAAAGTATGAAGTTTATATCGCATGTGATCACCCATTACCAGTAGTTCAAAAGATAGATGCTAGAAAGCTGGATATAGTGGTCCAAGAAAAGAAGACAAAAGTAGCATTGATTATTTAAATCACCACACCCAGTGACTATAGTGTCTTGCATACAGAGAGACAGTCATAAAATACCAGGATCTGCAGGCAGAAACAAGAGTAATGTGGAAGAAAGATACCCAGACAGTTCCAATAGTAGTAGGAGCAACAGGTCTTATAAAAAAAGAATCTACAATCATCTTTAGATATGTTACCAATCTATATAACCCTGTACGAATTGCAGGAGGAGTCATTACTGGGCACATTAGAGGTGCTGCGAAGAGCACTTTTGGCTGACATCAAAGACTGAAACAATGCTAATTTCATAAACTTTAATCTTACTTTGACTTAGGAATGGGGTCCATTCCCATCATGGTATTAGAAACCCAAAAGATTTGCAGAAATTAGGAAAAAGGGATAGAACTACAGTCTTTGTCACAGGTAGGATGCTGTAACACTGGTACGAACACTGGTAACAAATGTTTCTGATTTCGTCTGGATTCCATTCCTTGTGATTCCACAGTGTACGATCTCAGCCCTTGACACAAGCTTTTCACAAATCTGATGCAATCAAACCTTTTGACGTCTGCATCCTCACTGTCTCCCCTTTTTGTAAAGAAAGGAGCAGTTTGTTGGTTTTATCATAGTAAGACTCCTGGGACAAACGCTTCTTCAACAGTTTGTCTTTTACTGTTTTGTTGTTCTTAGCACATGGAACCAATAAATTACTGCTGATTGGTAGTGTGGTTATGGTTTGTCTCTATGTAAGTCTCTGGGCAGGTGAACCAAGATGATTACCACAAGGAATGTTTCTGAGATTTAACAAATTTAGGAAAACATTGGTATTGTCATGTCTGGATTTCTCTGACAGCTGTTTTGCACTTTGAACTGCATGTTCAGCCAAGCCGTTGGACTGAGGGTATTCAGGACTACTCATAGTATGAACAAAGTCCCATGCTACTGCACATTTCTTGAATTGCTGACTAGTAAACTGTACACCATTGTCAGAAATAGGTGTGAACTACCATGGACAGAAAAATGTCTATTCAGCTTAGTAATGACGGTACTGGAAGTTAGGTTGGGAAGTAGATCAATATCGGGCCAATTTGAATAAGAGTCTACTAACACCAAGTAATGTTGACCATTCCGCTACTGTTGACCAATATAGTTCAGGAATCTGGTTTAAATGAAGTGATTCTTTGTGTTGATGCGGCTTTGTACTGTTACATACTGAACAAGATGAAAAGTACTTTCTCAATATCTCTTGACACAGAAGACCAAAAATACTAGACCTCTCACCCTTCTTTTGGTAGAATCAGTTCCTGGTGACCATTGTTACAAAATCCTCGGAACAAGAGTACATTCAGATTTTGTATCATCACTTTAGGACCTTTCATGATGATACCATTGTCTGCCAAAATTTCATCTCTGTATGGAAAATATTGCTGCACTTTTACTGGTAAACAAGATTGCTTGGAAGGCCATCCCCGACTGATAAAGTGGTTTATCTGACAGCTGAGAGTCATTCTTTAAGAGGGTAGACCAGTAACCTATGTGAGAACTCTTACCCAGACTAAGATGCAATATGCCCAGACAGAGAGAGAGCTTTTGGCAATTGTGTTTGCATGTTTAAAGTTTCATGACTATATTTATGGTCAACCTAACCAGATTAAAACTGATCACCAACCTTTAGTTAGTATTTTGAGAGCCTATGCATACAGCTCTAGCTAGATTGCAACGTATGATGCACAAATTGCAGAAGTACAATTTCACTCTTGTTTACACAAAATGCAAACTTCTTTATCTTGCTGACACCTTAACCAGATTGCCCAGAAAAAAACATAGAATAAAATTAATAATAATGAGCAACTTAATTTTGAGGTCATGGAAGTGATAATTTTTTCTTCCACATGTCTTGATGGGCTCAACTCACACAGCTTCACATCCAATTCTCCAGAAGATAGGTTCATAGGTAGGTACTAGGCTATCAGCTGTAGGGCCTATACAAGCCCAGCCAAAAAGGTACCCTGGCTTTTGCCACCCACGAATGACCAGGTTACATTTTTGCATGTCAGCTCCCTTAGCATTGCTGTAAGTTGGCTTAAATCTGGAATGAACTTGCCTAGATAGTTGACCATGCCAAGAAACATTGTAGGGCTTGAACATTTATGTAGACCTGACATCTCGAATTGCTGTCTGCATGGAAGGATCTGGTTGTAAGCCTGAACTGGTAAACAAGTGACCAACATAAGTAATTTCTCGTAGTCTGAACTTATACTTCTGAGGATTCAGCTTAAGGTTCACTTCACATGCTCTTTCCAGAACTTTCCTGAGGTTTCTGTCATGTTCAACTTCACCGTTGCCTCCTACTAGAATATCATCTACTATAATAACACATGGATAGCCCAAATAATTTGCTAAATCGCACACTGAAAGACTTCACTGGCAAAATTTATTACAAATGGCATTCTCGGAAGTCTGTATCTTCCAAATGGCATACTGAATGTGGTTAACAATGAAGATTTTCGGTCAAGCAAAATTTGTCAAAATGAACTGTTTGCATCTAAGACAGAGTTTGGCATGAGGGCAGCAACCTCTTCGATTGTGCGCATTGGATGACGAGCCCTTTTTAATGCTTGTTCCGGATAAGTTGGCCTTTTGGATAAGTACATATTCTGATATCATCTGAGCTTTTCTTTTGAGCTACTACCATGGAGGATACCCATTCAGTAGGTTTTTCTACTGGACAGATTACTCCTAGCTGCACCATTTTGTCTAGCTCAACTTTGACTCTGTACTGCATAGCTACTGGAACTTCATTGAGTACACAGCTGGTAGTTTGCCTAGTTTGTCTGCAAAAATATCAGCATACTCAGGAAAAATAGTTTAGGCAAAATTTGAACTGTCATTCAGGCTTACACGGTGGACTTCTTTATTAAATGAAAGCAGTCCCATTTTCAAACTGTCTCTGAGGCCTAATAATGACTGCATGTGTCTCTTGCCTACATAAAATTGTAAAGTCATAGCTGTTCCCAGCAGAGTAACATGAAAGCACTACTTAGCCTTCGGTTTGAATCTCTTTACCGCCATAAGCAACAAGGTTCACACACTTTGTCAAATCAAGTTGCTCTGTAGCTTTTATTCTAGGAAACGTTTCTGCTGACATAACATTGCACTTTGAGCCAGTATCTGCTTTGAGCTCTCCAGGATTCCCATTAATCCAGACAGTATAAAAGATTTAATTCTTTGCCCACAAATCTACTGCATTAACTTTTCACCAAGCAGAGACACACCATCAATATAAAAAGTAGGGACACAGCTTTCTAATTAATCATCTTGCCTCTTGGAATGCCCTCTTTTAGTAAAATAATGTGCTTTATTTGATTTACAAAACCTTTTGAAATGATTCCACTTATTTCAAGAATGGCACTTTTCTCGTTTGGGTTCATGATTACCACCACAGTTATGACAGTTGACTATGGGGTTTGCTATGGGTTTTGCTGAGTCACCCCTGTGCTTTGCTGCATGTACCTTTTGGTCTTACTAAAGTAGCTCTGGGTTTTATTGAAGTGATCCTACCACTAGGCCTGTATCTCTTAACCTCATGCTGCATGCTATCTACATGAGCTGTGGAAGGTACTAGAAGGCTTGCTTTCTCATTTGTGAGCATACTTGTGTGCCTCTCTGTAAGCTCGTATATCTGACAAATCTCAATGGCCTTATTTAACATCAAATCACTGTCTTGAAGTAAAATCTTTCTCACTGTGTCATTGTTAATACCACATACAAGCCTGTCCTTTATCAACTCATCTCTTAAGGCTAAAACATGCAGATCTGGTGATTTATTTCTGAAATCCGTTATATATGCTGCAAAAGTTTCACCAGACTTTTGATTCCTTGTGTAAAATAAGTGCCTTTCCATTGTAATATTCGTTTGGGGGTTATACCTTCTTTAAATTTACGTTTTAAGCACTCAGGATCTTCTGCGTTTCAGCCGGTACCACAGTATGGCGATCTTCCCCTCCCCTGCAAACATAGCAGGTGTATACACAAATAAACAGTCTCTTTCAATGGCTTCTGAACCAGCTAAATTAAGCAGAATAAATGCTTTTGTATGGATGTCTTTGTTATAAAAAGCAGCCTGTATGAAAATAATCATATTCCTCCTCAAACACTCTCCAGTTTTCTGCAAAATTCTTATCAAACACAAGCGGAGCGGGTCTGCAAAATCCTTCTGCCATGCCACAGAATACAGTAAAACACAATGCATTTTTGGCCCTTGTAATTATGTTAGAACATTCACACACACTAGGTGCTAGTAATAATATTCAAATGTGCAGTAAGCTCTTTGAAAGACTGTACTCTGCGAAATATGCTTTCAAGTAACTGTATTTTGCAAAATAACTGCACACACTTGCAAACTTTGGATATTTCGAATAGCTTTAATTAATACGAAAAAGTAGTACATAATAAAAAATATGGTCATTTTTCCCTTTATTTTTTTTTTTTACATTTTATCCGATTCTGATATTGTTTCAAATGTTTTCATAATTATTTTGAATATTTTTATCAATATGTTGCAGTTTCAGACATTTCATTTAATAAGAAATTTGTTTGGAGTGTTCTGAGTGATTCATTTTATATTTGTAGCAAAAGAAATAATTTAAGCAACTTTTAGTACCAGGAATTTGTTTCTGATCTGTTTTGTGAGTCGTTTGAGCAGTAGGGATGATCCACTCCTATATATTCCTGCAACTTTAACTGGTTGCCTCATGGCTGCGTCTCTGCATCCCATTCTGACACCATGTCACTTGTCTTATGTGCATTAAGAAGACAATGAGGCTTGGGTGTTCATTTTAAGTAGTTTATTGTATACAAACACATCGGGATGAATGGCAGGAACATTGAACTTAAACTATCTAACTGACTGACTACATACATGCATGCTTCACTCTGGCTCCACACTCAAAATGGCACTCTTGCTTGCATGTGCTCAGTACCTATATGACGTGCCCACTGACTCAAATGCTTCTTAAAGGTATTTCATGCACTGTTATGTACAGTAACCTCTGAGAGACAAATCTTTCTCTCCAGCTGGTTCTATTAATGTCACATGCCAGGTTAAGGTCCTTAGAGTGAGTATCCCGTGTACCATTTGACTTGTGGATATGTGGCATTTCCAATAAAGCAAGGTCAGAAATTGCCTTATATGCAAGGCAAAGATTGCCTCTGAGTAGTCTGTATGAAACAGAATAAAGTGACAATGATTTCAGGTGATCCACATAGACCAGATGCTGATGACCTTGAATTTTCCTTTTGAGGAGCCTCTGTGGTCTCTCCAATTGCTGCAGTTGCTTGGAAAGGTATATACCAAAAGGGCGTTGTATTCAATTATTGGCTTGATGAGGGAAGAGTACAGGGAGGTTATAACTTCTTTCTTTCTGGAGGCAGTGCCCTTACCTATGAGATGAGCAGTGTAGAATGCCCTTCTTACCACTGTGGAGACATGGTGATCAAAGATAAGGTTGCTGTAAACCTGTCTGGCCAGGTCTCTCATCACTGAGTGCTTACTTAGGGTGTTGCTTTTGATGTGGTAGTTAGCATCGCTCTTACCAAAAGGGATAATACATTTTTTTGTATTGAGTTTAAGGCCATGACTTTGGCACCAATCATTTGTTTGTGTAAGACCCTCTTGTAGGATGTTGACATCATTTGGTGATTCTATGACTGCTGCCAGATTGCAGTCATCAGAAACTTTGTCAGCAACAGACCTTTATTTTTTGCTTGTACTTCAGAGAAATAGGTTCCAAACAGTAGCGGTCCCAAGACTGATCCTTGTGGAACACCACTGGTTACAGGTCTGCTGTTGGAGGTGGATTCCCCAACTTTGACTATATGTGTTCTATCAGTGAGCCAGTTAGCGATCCATCTAACAATATAAGAGTTGATATCTAGCTGGGTGAGTTTGTTAATGATGCCTGGTTGGGGGATAGTGTCAAAAGCCTTGGCTAAGTTTAGGTAGTCTGTATGCATAGATTTCCCTTCATCCAGGGCCTTGGTGACTGTCCACCAGGTTTAACCGGCATGATCTCCCTTTGAAAAACCAAGACTGAGTAGGGTCAAGTGTTTGGAGATTACCTATATCTTTGTTGATAAGATCCATTATTCACTCCATGGCCTTGCAGAAAAGGCTAGTCAGACTTATAGGTCTATAGTTCCTGGGGTCAGTGGAAGCAACACCTTTTCTGCAAGGGAATAACTGTGGCCATTTGCCATTCAGCTTCAGACTGCAACTTTAACCCCCCCTCATCCCAACCATACCCCCCAAAATACCCTCAAACATAACTCTCTAACTGAACTAGGGAGCATGTACTGACTGCACTCACTACTGCTAAGAACACGGCCTCAGTGGGCCGCAATAACCTACCAGGATGCCTCCTGAATAGTCTAAAATATGACTTATCCTCACCTCTGGAGTCATTATTTAACTATAATCTTAAAACAGGCTTTGTGTCATATGACTGGAGGACTGGAGCAGTCATCTCCCTTCATAAGGGAAGACCTTCAACGGATCCTGGAAACTACAGACCCATTAGTCTGACATATCTTATTTGCAAAGCCATGGAAAAAATTGCCATGGAAATTACCATAAGGACATAGAAGACCTCCAGACACTGGATCCATCCTGGTTTGGCTTGGTCAAAGGAAGTCATGCTTACTCATCTTGTGAACGTCTTTGAAAAGGTCACTAAGGCAATGGTTGAGGGGAAAATGGTGCATACTGCCTAGATAAATCTGGCTAAGGCATTTGATACAGTACCGCACTCTAGCAGTGTCAGACTTAGGAAACAAGGTATAAACCCCTTTATAACACACTAGAGAGCTAGCTGGCTCACTGATAGGACCCAGGGGGGTAGAATCAGTGAGGCCACCTCCTCCACAAAGAGGCTGGTCACCAGTGTAGTCCCCCAGGACTCTGTGCTAGGCCCACTTCTCCTTGGCATCTACTTCTCAGATCTCAAAGACAATGTCAGAGGCATCTGGCCAACCAAGTTTGCAGATGATTTTAAAACTGGGAGCAGTCATTGAATCTCCCAAGATGAGAACACACTTCAGGAAGGTCTGATATAGACAAACACTTTGTGCCAAAGCCGTGGCTTAAAACTAATTAGCACAAGTAAAACCAGCTGCAAAACACAAACTCAAAAGAGAAAACTTGCAGAGAAAACCAGTTTAATAAAAAGCAAAGCTTTCGGGCGTAACCCTTCTTCAATACTAATACATTCAAACACTAAACTCTAGAAGCTTAAATACAGGTCTAAAATCACATGACCAGCAGCCAAATGAAATCATGTGACAGAAAACAAATTATAAATTAAAGACATATACATATAAATATATTAAAAGATGTGTAGATACACAGTATAAAATATTTACTTTACAATATTTACTTTACAATATTACGTAGCTTAACTAACACAGGTTTTAAACTGACAGTGCTATTTAAACCAGGATAAGTGGTATTACAAGTAGCTGTAATTTTAAAACTTTTTTGGACGATAGGTCAAGCCTCACAGATAGACAGTGTAATAACACCATTACTCAACATGAAATAAGGTACGTCACAACTTTTAATGGTAGGTCAAGTTCAATTAGACAAATTATTAACAGGAACTGGCCCATTCTGATGGCATTGGATGAACTAAAAACTATATTGGGCACCAAGCCACATTTTACATTTAAAAATATGAGGACGATTAAAAGTTTACTCTGTTATAAAGATTTTTATAGACCCTGTTATACACAATTGGCTGCTAAAACTGGTACTTTTCCATGTTTTAACTGTGTTGCCTGTGCTTACATCTTAGGGAATGGTAGTGATATTTTCACTCATCCTGCCAATGGACAAGTATTTAATTTTAAAATTACAGCTACTTGTAATACCACTTTTGTGGTTTATTTGGCTACCTGCATCTCATGCAGTTCATTTTACGTGGGAAAAACAATACGTAAGCTTAAGGAACGTGTTATAGACCATAATTCCGAAATTAGGAGAAATTGTGACAATAATGCACTATGTAAACATATTAAAACTTGTGGTGAAACACATACATTTAAGTTTAGAGTGATTGATGCTCTATGTCCAAATGAAAGAGGTGGTGATGTCAACAACCGCCTTGAGCTCAAAGAATTTGAATGGATATTGAGATTAGCTGCTGACACTTATCCTGGTTTAAATAGCACTGTCAGTTTAAAACCTGTGTTAGTTAAGCTACGTAATATTGTAAAGTAAATATTGTAAAGTAAATATTTTATACTGTGTATCTACACATCTTTTAATATATTTATATGTATATGTCTTTAATTTATAATTTGTTTTCTGTCACATGATTTCATTTGGCTGCTGGTCATGTGATTTTAGACCTGTATTTAAGCTTCTAGAGTTTAGTGTTTGAATGTATTAGTATTGAAGAAGGGTTACGCCCGAAAGCTTTGCTTTTTATTAAACTGGTTTTCTCTGCAAGTTTTCTCGCTTAAAACTAATTACCAAGAAATGCATTTAGTATCTTTTGGGAAGTCTGCCACTCTGACTAACTACATAATCAATAAAACACCCTTAAAAGTTGATTCTCTTGTCAGAAATCTGGGGAACTTATGTAGATAGTAACCTAGCTTTCTACCAACATGTGTCCAAGGTAGTACGAAAATCCTGCTATGTTGCTGAGCTTATAAGCAGGGGCATGTTGTCTAGGTCCAGAGAGGTCATCATACCACTGTACTTGACTCTCATTAGAGCCATCATAGAGTATAATGCACCCTTCAATATGTAGCTTACTAGACAAATGCAGCAACTGGAATGTCAACGAAGGTTCTTTACAGAAAGAATACAGGGAATAAAAACAATGTCCTACACCAATTGCGTCAAAACCTGGTTTCTTTACTCAGTATCGTACAGATGTCTGAGAGGTGATCTTTGCCTGGCAAACAAGGCATCCCCTGTTTTGATGAACCTTTTGCATATCTGCAAAAAAAAAGAGAGAGAAGAAAAACAGCATCAGAACTACTAGATCAAAAGCCTAAATTTTGCTTGCGACATAAATAGGATGTGTTGGAGAGACAGATACCTGTGCAAACACTTCCAAGCAAAGATACTAAACCTTCTGGACTTTGCATACCTTGGAGCCATAATATGTCCTTTCATTTTCCTCTTGTAAATTGCTTTTCCATTGTCTCTTCCCAATCTTTTCTAACCTCATCTGATCAATTCTTATAGGTATCATGCAATATTGCATATAGTCTATAAGAAGAATCGGCTTATCCCATTTAAATCTTGTCCTGTTCCCCTCCCATACAAATTCCTTCAACTCTTTATTAATTATTGCCCACAACGTCTCCTCTGGTTAAGCAGAACCAGATTACCACCTATGGTAATCTGATTTCCAGTCCCTTCCACTCATCTTTGCTATTGTCTGCTGTATAAGCTATTTATGTACTCTTCTCACCCACTGTTTTCCATAGAGCCATGATAATGAGTGCCCGCTCAGCAAATTAGTAGTGCTCTTGAATAAACTTCCTTTACTACTTATCGTCTCCTGCTCATTTTCTTAGAGCTCAGGAAAGCTAGGAGTTCTAGCCTGTGTTCCAGAAGTGTTTCACTTATATCCAGTGTCATCCAGCTGAAGTTAAGTACCTTTGCTAAATCCCACTTGCTTATATTATTTTAATGATTGCTACTGTTTCCTTATTTTATGTGTGCGTTTCACTGTATTTTTGTAAAAAGAATTGCTCTTCCTCTCACTGTTACTGCTGTAAAACTGCAGCTAGTTGGGTGTTGAGTGGCAGTACCTACAGATTTAGTAGATTTAGTGAAATACAGTACTGTGTAAACATTAAAATTAATAGAATTTAGTAATGTTTAGCATAATCCGCCCCAGTACAACACCGTTATTAGTTTGCACCAACAGAGTACTATTAAGAGCCTTCTAACCACAATACATGTAGCTCACCAATCAAAGAACTAGACAGTATGGATATGCAATTTCCTAACTTCTCTGTAGCCAGCTTGTCAGATATGGGCCTCTTGAGACAATGTAGCAATTTGCTCATGTTTACCAACAAAGAAGCAGGCACAGTATGTGAGAGGAGTACTCGCACAATAACACTGGAGGCTAAATTCTTGCATATAAGCGCACATCAGGTTATTGAAACCACACTCACAACAATCCCCTCACATAACACACAACACACACATAGACTAATGTATACTGAGGCACTTACATGCAATCTTCCTAAACAATAAAGATTGCCTAGCCAACCCTTTGTCAGAGCTATACCTTTGCAAGCCCAGAGGCACTCAGAAAAAAAAAAGAAACAACCTCTAGCACTACACATACTGTCACTCTCAGTGGAGCCTTAAACACTAATTCCTTAATGTAAGCAAACACACTTCCCAGGCCTCTTGTCATATGGGACTCCATTGTAAGACATACCGATGCCCCTCTAACCAGGATGAAGAAGGAGAAGATAACTGTTCGGTGCTTATCTGGAGCCAGGACCCATAATATTATGCATGCATTCAAGTCATTATGCCTCAGGTACCAGTATGATTCCATCATAGTTTGTGTAGATGTACCTCCCTGAACTATAAGAAGAGAGACATTATGGAGTTTTCAGACTGTGTCTCAGGCTGGTATGAGCCTAGCATAGAGCAGCATATTACCATCACCAATGACAATACAATAATATGAGCAAAAAATGATTGATTTCAATAACTGGCTGTCTTTCTGTTGTCACACTAGGGGGTTTCAATGTTTTTCAGCTTGGGAGGACATGGTTAAGAGACCACTTTGCATACTTTCCTCTAGGAAGCTCCTTCCCCACATGGGTTTTGATAACAAATATCAAAGATTTCAGAGCCATTGACCTTTCCAGAGCTTCCTATGTTAGTATCATCAGGATCTGATCCCTTGGTAATAGCTATGAACAACCAACTCATTCAACCCTATCTCAGAGCTGGAATCTTGAATCTAGTCCTTTGATACTAGGGCTTTGGTAGCATCTTCATTGCTCACTCATTTGGTACATTTTTCAGTTATGAGGATATCTGTTTTCAAGATGTCAGCTATGTCTTGATTTCACAGCCATCCTGTCTGTTGGCATCTGTGCTTACATCCTTAGAGCCATTGATGTCTACTTTAAAGATTCCAAAAATACGGTACAGGGTGGCACAACAACTCCTCAGCTTGAACAGGTCACAATTTATTCGACAAAGTCCAGTGAAATCCAATAAAAACATTTTATTGGATCTCACTGGACTTTGTCGAATAAATTGTGACCTGTTCAAGCTGAGGAGTCGTTGTGCCGTCCTGTACCGTATTTTTTGAATTACGTTGCTGCTATTCTGAGTTTTTTATCTACTTTAAAGATCAATATAGTGCCAACTTAGAGGTCACTGATACTGAAAAATTTAGAGTCAGCCTTGGAGTTCATCATGAGGATCATCTCCAACCCATCTACACAGGCAGGAATATTCCAATGACTTCAGCTGCAGCAGTTGACACCCTTCAATCTGCAACCTTTTCTTTTCACCATCCTTCCTATGGACAGGGCAAATCTGAAGGTCTTAAATAAATGCACCGTGAGGGTTATTGTGAGTTTCTGGGTCATTTGGAGGAGTCTCTTCCAGAACCACTGCAAAGACGTATGTGCAAGATGAAGTATGTAGACTCTGTCATCCAGAGCACAGACCTCAATGAAGGGGAAGGGTCCCCACAGTCCCATCTAGAGAATGATAAATTTGATGAAATACTCAAATTCATGTAGTAGAGAGGTTCCTGGCCCAAAGACTGCCCCCATCCCCAGATGAGCAGGTTCTTCTTAAGGCCTTCAGGTCTTCATTTCCTACCTTCTGGGTGATCCCTCTTTTTAAACATATAATGGACCTGATGAGAGAGAAGGCATGTTAGGAGCCCAGTGTGATGGAGAGTATTCATTGCAAATAGGATAAAATCCTATACCCACCCAAGGACAGACAATACTGGTGTAGGGAGTCCATTGGTGGATTTCATTATTTTAAATGTCCTATGACTGGCTAGTGGTCCATCATCCCAACAAGCAATCTCAGACCATGGATCTCGTAAGTAAGAGTACTCTTTGGGCACATTTGCCTGTACAGCAATACATTCATTGACTTATACAACACAGTTCCGAAGAAATCTTGCAGAACAGGCATTACACTCTTTGAAGAAGGTTGCCATTTATGACACTCGGAAATAACTCAAGTCTCACGTGGCAACTGTTCTACCATTTCCATCCTCCCCTTGAGGCTGCTGCACAATTCAGCTGATGTGGGCAGGCACTGGCATTACCATGAGGTGCCATGTTTGGCTCCCTTTGTGTGAGTTTGTAGACAGCCTTACGGCATTCATCATTAACTCCTCTTTAGATGGGTTCTCACTATTTAGCCCCAATGTCAAGGACACACCTCTGAAGAGTGAGCAAGAAGGTGAGAGACTGTCTGCTTAGGAGTCTGCTTTGAGATCCCTCAGAGGTCGTTCTGCAGGAATGAGTAAAGTTCCAAAGTGTTATGGTTAAAAAATCCCATTGTCCTTCCTCTGACCTCTCTACAGACAGGGGCAATCATAGCAGAGGAAGTCCCTAAGGTGTTTTCCAAATGCATTACAGTATTCTCAGCTCTTCTGCAACTCGGGGGATTGCACATGTTCCAATATCTGAATGTTTGGCTCCTAGCTGCCCCCAACAAGGGAGTCCTTTCTTTCAGCCTGAGACTTGAATCTGTCTCTAGGCATCATAGTCAACATGGAATAATCTCATTTAGAACCTTCACAAACATTGATCTTCATAAGAAGTCATCTGGACTCAAGAACATGCACTGTCAAGCAACCAGAAAAAATATTTTTTTCATTAAGAGATGCAGTTTTAATCCCTCTAGCCAAACCATTTCCATCAGCTTCCGTATTAAAAGTCTATGGTCTTGTGGCAGCTTCTATACTACTTGTACACTTGTACTTCATGCAAGATTTCACAGAAGAGTTCTACAGTGAACTCTGAGTATGTATTAATCTTGGTTAACAGACTGTATGAACATTCATATTTGTCTGTCTGTTTGCAGAAAACATTCAACATGGTGGATGGAGTTTCCCCTTACTCTTAGCTTAGAGACCCTTATCCTTTTCCCTTTTCATGTCCACAGTCCTCGTAGATGCTTCCTCTCTGAGGGTGAGGAGGTATTTCGAGGGAAGCAGGCCTTCTAGGTCTGCCTTCCACAGGGCATGATTACTCAGACATTTCAGTAGTCTGGTACATTAACAAGTGGGAGGGAGGACCAGGTTTTAGCCCATATGCTGAAAGGTCATAGGGTGTATCAGTTTTCACAGCCATTCCTATGGCATAGCACATAGGGAGATGGATCAATTACTTATTAATCAAGTTCAGTATATTAGTCCTGATGCCTCATAAGTAGTCCCTAAATTCATCAGTAGCACATATGGTATTCCACTAATGGAGCCAACCTTACAGCAATCTGTTTGCATTCTCTACTAAACCAAATGCATCAACTATTTCCGCCTTGGTCCTGTAGAGAGGCAGTTAACCAGAAATGCTTTGTACTGTCAGTGACCACCAAGACTTCTGTATGACTTTTCTCTGTATCCCCTAATCATGAAATTCTTCCAGAAAGCTTATTTGCACAATGCTTCAGAAATCTTTATAATCCCTTTCTAACCAGGTATATTTGGTTCCCCTTGCTGTGGCCTTACCTGAAGAAACATCTTGGCTTCTAGATTAGCATGAAATTCCCTTTCCATCCATCAAGCCCCACACAGACATCCTGTCCCTCAAGTCAACTGCATGGTTTCTTCGGTTCAGAGATCTAACCTGAGATCCAGCCTATTTCAACAGAGTAGTTCAAATTCTTTCAGTGCACAGGAGTCTATATACAAACTCTACAGAATTAAATGGAAGAAGTTTTCAATCTGGGCTTCTCAGCATGGCTTGGATCCATTCTCTGCTCCACTCCCCTTGGTTTTATACTTTCTCTCGTATCTTTTTGATTCCATACCCAGTTGTTTGGCCATTAATGTTAATCTGACTACCATTTCCAAATTTCACAAATGGTTTCCCCCTACTTCCTTGGCAGCTCAGACCCTCTGTAAAGCCTTTCTTAAAAGCACATTTCTTCTACAGTCTCCCATTAAGGATCCTACTCTCAGTGGGACCTAAACATTGTGCTGAAGGTGTTGGCACATTCTCCATTCAATCCAGCCTCTTCCACTAACCTTAAATTTCTTTCCTGGAAAATCTTATTTCTGGTAGCTGTCACTTCTGCTAGAAGGATCTCATAATTATATACCCTGTACCTTTCACCTTTGTATCTGATATTTCACAAAGAAAGGGTGTCACTCAGAACAAATCCAAACTTTGTACCCAAAGTTGCCTCAGATTTTTCTCCAGATCAAACTTTGCACGTTCCAGTCATTTTCCTGATTAGTCCATCTTGGGGGAGTATTTGTTTCAAACCTTGGATGTTTGCAAGTAATCTTCTGTTTACACCAAACTAAAGCAATCAGAGAAGGAAGACCACAAGAGTCAAGTAGGATAAGCAGATTCTTCGAACAGAACATGGTGGATTGGGATTACCCAATTTGAAAGAGTATTTCAGAGCAACACAGTTAAGGCTGCTATACATAGCACAAGCAGAAAACTATAATTCAAAGTGGAAAGGGATGATGATGAAACATTTGGGAAGCTTTTAAAATCAAGGAAAGACTGGGATTTTGGATGAAGACCTTTTAAGGAGAATAACAGCAATCGTACAGAATATTATAATCTGATGTTGTTAATCTTCATTCATTCATTCCTTACTGATGGGTTATGGAACCGAGCCGGCCTCATACCAAGCTCACATCAGCCAAAAACTCTTGAGCCAAGATCCTACCCAGAATGCTCTGCTCCCTCTTACCCCAGATCTCATTTGTGGCATTGCTGCACAGCCGTATCAAGCCACTCTCTCTCAGCTAAGTGAATACATTTTTGAAAGTTTCTATATTGTTAGTGCTTAAGTTTTCAATCAGTTACTATCTCTATCGTAACTTTAAGACTCTCTCCCTATAGTTTTTCTTCCCTTTTATTGCCCTTTTCTTACCTTTGAGGTAATTCATTACCATCGTTGGTAATCCTTCTTTTCTCTCTTCTTACCCTTCTGGGTAGCTTTCATACCTCCTTAGTACTGACGTTCTTCTCCACATCATTATGTCAGAAAAGTAGTGTTGGTTTCAAAAAATGTATGGAGTGCGGCCATAAGTTACCACATTCTGATGGCCATGATTTGTGTGTCTGTTGCATGAATGTCTTCCTCCTTTCAGTGGATCCCTGTGTGGGATTTGTAGAAATTTTTTGACCAGGACTCTCAGTGAAAGAAAGAACAAGTTAATCCTGAAAGGCCTCCTTAAAACTCCTTTCCGTGAAGCTATCTCTGGGTCGGAGGGCTCACCCCCTCCTGCTAAACCCCGTAAGAGGTGTTCTTCTTCTTCCTCATCGAGGTCGCTCACTTCATCTCCCTCTGGAGATCGCAAGGAGTCTACTCACAAAAAGGTAAAAATTTCGAGCCCAGTGCTGCCATCTGTGGCCCTTTCAGCCCCAGCCTTGGCACCGCCCCAGTTGATTCTTGCTCCAGCTATGTCCTCTTTATCGCCACCAGCACTGGAGTACCCAGTGCAGACATGGCTCCAACAGTTTTGTCGCAGCCTTTATTGGCACCGTCTCTGCAGGTACAGTCTCTTTTGGCACCATTGGTGCATACTCCTTCAGCTCCAAGTCTAACGATACTGTCCTCTATGGTGCATACACCTTCGGCACTGACATGCTCTTTGGTGCAGTCTTTTTCAGCACCGTCGTTACCGGTGCAGACACCTTCCTCGATGGCACTGTACTCATTGGTGCAGACATTTACCACACTGCCCTTTACGGTGCAGACACCTTTGACTTCTATGGTACTAGCTTCGTCGGCACAGATAACCTCGACACCATTCTCCTCGGTGCAGACACCCTCGGTTCTGGGCTCTGCATCACACAAACTAGCAAGGACTAAGTATTCTCCTTCCGTGGATCCATTTGTTGGAAGCCAATATAGCCCCTTCCTAGAAAGGCCAGAATCGCCTTCAGGTTTCTCTATGGGGTTGAGCAGGAGCCTATCAGAACAAGATGTGTTCCGGCTTGTCGACCAGTTGCTTGTGGCCAGGAGTCTCTCTCAACCGTCTAAAGCTACGACCCACTAAGCCAAAGTGTCCCTGTCAGACCTGACATGATGGAGTCGACTTCAAAGTTTTTGGAGCTCTTTCTGCTCCTCAGAGCCTCAGCATTGGATGCTCGGCTCTGACCTCCATCGTGTGTAGATTGCCTTTGGGGCAGGAGGAGAGGATGAGTCAGAAGCTTGGCTTCTCAGCTCCATTTTCCTCCTTCTACATGGAGCATTCTGTCTTTGAGGTAATGAAGAGAGTGTTTTCCTGATCTGGCAGGATGGATGGCTCCTACCGCCTTGGATCTTCCCTCTGGATCCCAGATGTCTTTGTGTCTTAAGCCCCATCATTCTACACCACAGGGACAGCCAGCTGAAAGTCTCAGAGCTACCCATCAGGGTTTTACTATTTCTTTTGATAATTCACTGGAGCATCCCACTGAAGAATTCCCTAGGAAGAGTAAGTAGAGGGGCACATGGACTCCCCTCAGGAGTCAGTCACTGAGGATACTGATTTCGATGAAAGAGAAGGGTCCCCGAGATCACCACCTGAAAGAATCTCATTTGGAGACACTCTTGGTCCTCCAATAACCTTTCTCCAGATGAATCCGTATTCCTGGAGGCCTTTGGAGCTGGCCCGTCTACCTCCTGGGTTACTCCACCCAATGATGAGCTCATCAACTTGATTTCTAGGTAGGTGTGGAAGGTGCCTAACTCAGTTTAGACAATTCCCAGTAGACCAGATTGGATACTAGCTCCACCTGTAGGTAGGTAATTTTGGTGTAAAAGAATGGCCTTAGATATTATGGTCATAGTGGTGGCCACAAAGAAGGAACTTGGTGAGCAAAGTTCCTCTGTCCATCCCCCTAACAGGGAGTCTAGGGCATAGGACAGATTTGGGAATCATGCATATGCTTCAGAGACTGTTTCCCTTAGGTCACTGAACTACCTGGCACACTTTACCAGACTACAAAGGGACTTGATAAAGTAACGGTCAAATTACCTTTCTGGGACCACTACTGTTGAGACTCAGACTTCTGTGGCATCAGAGTTAGCTACCCTACAGTCTATTTTGAATTCATCCATGAGGTTTATCTCACATATAGCTGAAGGTGCCTCAAGGGCAGGGGGTTCAGGCATTTCCATTAGGAGACATGCCTGGATACACTTCTGATTTTTTGGAGCCCTTTAAGTCCTTGTTCGTCAATGCCCCCTTTGACGGCAGTTTGTAGTTTGGCTGTAAATTTTAAGACACACTCTCCTGGTCTGAAAAAAGACAGATCCTCTCTGCAATGGGCATATGTTTTTCGACTCCTCAAAGATTCTTCTCTAGGAATCAACAAGACGGTTGAAAATGTGGTTCAGAAAGTCCCAGGGTCCTTTCCAAGATCCACATGGAGATAATTCCCACAGGGGCAGAGGGGAAACTCAAATGGATGACAACACCCACATGGCAGAGGAGGTCCGCAGAACCAGAGGTCCAGAAATTCTTTCTCTGATAGACCTTACCAACTCTCCTGAAATGAAGCCTGATTGTCCCTCTATGGAGTCAGTTGGGGGTCAATTATCCCTGGACCAGAAAGCCTGGCTAGACATCACAAAAGATATGTGGGGGCAGAGGATCATTTCCAGAGGTTATATAATTCCCTTTTCCCTTCCACCTCCATCTGTATGCAAATTTCCCAATATTCCACCCAGTCAGAGGAAAGCAGCAGGACTAGAAATATAAAAGCTGCTAGAAAAAAAGAGGTATTCAAGAGGTCCCACCAGACCAGATAGGATCCAGAGCTTGCTCAAGATTCTTTTTAGTGCCAAAAAAACAGGGAACTTGAGACCAATTTTGGATCTCAGCACCTTGAACAAATCACTTCACCACACAAAGTTTCAGATGGTCATGATTCAGTCCATTCTACCTTCTTTAGGAAAGGACAACTGGATGTGATTGATAGACCTTCAGGATGCATGCTGTCACATAAAAATGAACAGACAATCAAGAAGGTATTTACGCTTCTGGCTGGGAGCCAGTTGCCCTTTGGCCTTACCAAAGCCCACAGGGTGTTCAAATGCATAGCAGTGGTAGCAGCTCACGTGAGACTGCAGGGATTCCGAGTGTTTCCATACTTAGACGACTGGCTGATTACCATCACTGCCAGACATCTACAAACGAGAGCAAGACATCAGGTGCTCCAGACTTGCTCCCATCTGGGGATAACCATGAAGTACAACACATTTCAGTTACAGCTGTCTCACACATTGGAGTTTATAGGAGCAGTTTTAAACATGGTGTCATTGATAGCTTCTCATCTTCTTTCAAGAGTTCAAACTAACAGATTCCAGGTCAGGAAAATAGACAGTACCAAAATTTCAGCCTGGTTGATTCTTCAAGATTTGGGGTCAATGTCAGCAGCCATAATTTTAGTTCCTCTAGCAAGATTTCGTATGAGAATTCTTAAGTGGATGTTGGTATCTCAATAGTCGATTCTTTAGCAATGCATGTCAGCCCAAATAAGAATGACTCGGGCATGCAAAAGATACCTTTGGTGGTGGATTTGATCAGACCAAGTTCTACAAGGCCACTCTTTCATCCTCCCTTAGCCTAGTGCTGTAGTGACTATGGATGCTTCCTAGATTCGGTGGAGGGGAGGCACTTCCTGGGGAAGGCAGTCCAAGGCACATTGTCCCCTGAAAAGGCCAATACGCATATTAATGTCCTGGAAATGAGAATGGTGCTCTTAGCATTGCAGGCTTTCCAAGACTCTCTCCCTTTTGGGACAGTTGGGATTCAGATCGACAACATGTCAGTAGTCTGGTACATCAGAAACAAGGGGGATCCAAATCTTACACTTGTGTTGAGAAGCCCTCAGAGTGTGGCAATGGGTGATCTCTTCCAACTGCTTTCTGATAGCAGCGCACATTCCTGGGAAATCCAACATGATAGTAGAAAAATTGACCGGGTCCATTATACTACTTCACAAGTAGTCATTCAACATGAAAGTGACAGAAGTTATTTTTCATTAGTGGGGTCTGCCTTGCTATGATCCTTTTGCTTCTCTAAACAAGTGCAGCAGCAGCTTTGCCCTGATCCCCCCATGGAGGGAATCACCAAGTGATGCTCTTCTCTACGATTGGCCTGCCAGTCTCCTCTATGTTTACCCAGCAACTCTCCTAATTCCCAAATTTCTGCAGAAAGCTGCCCAGTTTAACAGCAAAGTCAACTTCATTGCACCTTACTGGCCTCAGCAAATTTGGTTCTCCTTCCTGTGGCTTCATCTACTTTACACACCTTGGATTCTGGATCCAATTCCAGACCTCCTGTCTCTCACCAGACAGGCATGATTCATCTGGATTATCTCAGACCTCAAGTTAACAGCATGGTTTCTCCAATTCCATTAATAGCCAGGATAACCCATGCTCTCTCCCCCTGTCTGTCATATACTTTTATTTTCCTGTAAGGCTTCTACAAGAAAACTTTACAAAAGTAAATGGAAAAGATTTGTTTTTTGGGTACATCAGAAACCCACTGACCTCTTTTTATCTCCCGTACAAAGTGTTCGAGTTTTTGGCAATGATTTTTAATGAGGGAGCTAGGTTCGGTGCCAGGCTGGCAACTCGACACAGTAAAAACTCCACTGCCAATCAATCTGCAGACCAGTGATCCTCCGTGACAACCCCTAACAGGAGAAGCCGAAAGACATTTGAGCTAGCTCCACAACAATTAGAGTTCAATTAGCAGCAATCTCCAGCTTTCATATTGGGTTTGAGAATTCTTCCTTGGCTTCATGTAAGCTTTGTAAAACTTTTCTGAAAGGCAGTCTCCTACTGAGCCCTCCCTATAAAGATCCTACTCCACCATTGGACTTATATCTGTTACTGTGGGCCTTAAATCATTCCCCATTTGAACCAGCAGCAAAATGTGATCTTAAATTTCTGACCTGGAAAACTATTTTTCTAGTGGCCATTACCTCCACTAGAAAAATTTCAGAACTTCAAGCATTGTCCTCTAAAGCTCCCTACTTGATTTTTCATAAGGATAGAGTGTCACTACATACCAACCCTTCTTTCCTTCCTAAGGTGGTATCAGAATCCAATATTAACCAGTCCATTAATCTGCCAGTCTTCTTTCCTAAATTTGCAAATGAAGGTGAGTATATGTTGCACTTATTGGATGTTCATAGACAAATATGTTTTTACTTAATTAGAACAAAAGAAATTAGGAAGACAGAACAATTATTTGCTTACTTTGCAGATTGTAAATTTGGCAAATCAGATACAAAGGTAACTTTAGCCAGATGGCTGACGGATTGCATACCATTTATCTAAAACAAATTGGGTCTATCCTTACCAAGACCTTTATGAAAACATTCAACTATCCATGGCAATGTCTTCAGTGTTTCTCTCTAGAGTTTCCATGGATGACATGTGCGGCTGCAACTTGGGCCAATCCTACCTTAATTACTCATTACAAATTGGATTTGGTCTCGAGGGGAAGAGCAGCCTTTGGTTCAACTGTACTCAGGAATATCCTTCCTTAGAGTCCAGCCAGGAATTTAACAGCCACGGTGGTGCAGCGGTAGCATTGTTGCCTCACAGCAAGAGGTTCTCCCGTTCGATTCTCGGCTAGAGTGCAGGGAGTGCCTTCTGTGTGGAGTCTGCATGTCCTCCCCGTGGTTGGGTGGCGTTTGAAAGACATGCGTAAATGGGCATGCTTTCATTGAAGGTTGGACGTCGAGCTGGCACCTCGGCATTCGTGAAAATCTACTGCCAATCATTAGCGGACCGGAGTTCCGCTGTGGCGACCCCTAACCGGGAAAAGCCAAAAATACAAACAACAAGAGTCCAGCCAGGAATTTAGGTAGCTGGAGACTCTGTCACAGTTGAGGAAAGAATGAAAATTGACAACATCAGATAAAGAAATTATGTACTTAATATAATGTTCCATCTTTGTTGTTCATTTTTTTTCCCTCAAATTTCCACCCACCAACCCCCAATCTTTTTCACAGATGTGATATAATTTCTTCTGTAACGAATATATATATATATATATATATATATATATATATATATATATATATATATATTAGTACATCTTACTTTTGGTAAAAGAGCAAACAAGATCTGGGGTATGTTAGGGGTTGATGCATTATGGGTAACGGAGGCGCCCAAGAGTTTTTTGATGGGCACAAGCTAAAGTAACAGTCGAGTTGAATCCAAACCAAACAGCTTTGGACAAGTGAAAATGGACAACACAGATGGAATGTTATGGTAAGTACATAACTTCTTTTTTGTTATCATGTAATATGTTGAATTAGGAACTGCAGTAACAGGATGAACTACATTTCTAAGCCCAGTTTGTATTTTTGCATGGATATTGTTTCTTATCTTCATGACTACAGATTGCTTCATCTGTTTTTTTTTTTTTTGTAAAGGTCTGTTTTTTACAGACATACTATGCCTTTATAAGAGTAATCATACTGTCTGAGTCTGGTAGCCCTTGCAGTTCCTTGCCGTCAATTAAGACATTGCACTTAATTTTGCAATAGCACAGTAGCAGAAAGCAGACTCAGCTGTTCGGACAGACAGTTTATTTTATTCCATAACCTCAGTATTATTAGTAACATCCTTTTCACTAGTTATAGTATTCACAGGCAGAACAGATTATTATTAGTAGAATATGATCTAGCTATGTGACCCCTTTTTGGACATTTAAAACAGAGTATACCTACATTTGATGCTTTGCTTATTTTCAAAAGATGACACATTTGACCTTACAATAGACTGTTTATTATGCAATGAATTTGAAACTGTTTTTAAAACTAATCTCTCTCCACCAGTACAACTGTTTTTTTTTATCCTTCTTAAAGCCAGTTTGAATTATCCACTTTTTTAAAGTAGAAGGAAAAGCTGTTTTAAACTTATATTAATGAGTATAATTTATATCTTTTTTACTTTTAGTTTGTTCACACTCAGGCTCTAACCATAATTTAAGTACATGCTTTAAATGGCGTAATCGAAATCTTACCCTTTTGTTAGGAGAAAATTTCTAGCTATAAGATGTTTGAACCTATCTCAAGGGATAACACCATCTCAAGCCAACAGTACATTTTTGACCTTTTGATATACAGTACCAGTCCATTCCATGTCCACGAAGGCCTTAAAGGTTCTTCAGCTAACTAGGCTGACAGAATTCTAGCCTATTTACACTGGGCTTATCCCTTCTAGTGGGTGTACAATTTCAAGGCCATGAGACATGCCATGGAGGTCTTTCTCCCCAGTCATTTGCTTGATAGGTGGAATTGCCTTTGGCTTCTCCACTGTCTTGGTAATTACCTCCATCCCCTTGGCTGCTGAAGCAATAGTATGAAGTAGTGTCCCTAGGTCTATTTGAGTTACAGATGACTGAATTACACTTTTCCAAATATTCAGTCCCAAAAATTTTAACTCAAAAATGAAAAAAAAAAAAAATTTTGCAAAGGCAAGCCCTCCTGCATCCATGCACCCCCTAACTTCACAGTTGCACTACAGTGGACAAAAAAGGAAAAGGGACACTGCCATGTTGACTCACACAATCCAACTTACTGTGGTAATGCATACTGTGACAGTCAAAATTCAGTCTATAGCTGCTTGATTGCACATGCCTCAGCTGAATTGTAGGAATACCATCTGAAGCAGTTGTTCCAAAATCATCATCTTGGCACCGGAACAAATAGATATACTCAAAAAATCTTCCGGACCACCCAGCAGGACTGCTGTTCCTTCCAGCTGGGAAAAAATTTGCTCAGTTAATGGTCTTTTAAGCAGCAAAAGTATAACTCAAGATTATTTCAGGCATGGAAAAACACTGCCAATTATGCCCACCAATACCGTATGAAAAAAATGTAGCAAAGACCAGTAGTTCATAAAACAACAGTTTTATTAAACAAAAGTAATGGTGAGGACTCTTCCCAAAAATAGTATACTTATTTTGTTAAAGTAAAAAAATAAAATAATCCTGTCTCTCATGTGTCTACCTTAAAAGAACATCACTATTTGCAATATTTTATCTGCAGCAGTACCAGAACTGAAGCATATTTGTAGATAGTTGACTAAGTGAATGCTGAACAACATTTGTGCTCCCGATTTGTATATAATTTGTTACCCTACTGTTGTGCTTTATTTTAACTGTGTACATTACCTTTAAATAAAATGTAAGAATATAACTTCAGTCCACTTTTGTGTACATACAATACAGAACACTGCAGTGGTTATGTACTTGAAATGTTATTCATTTTGTAGAGTTCACTATATAATGTTTTGCATGCTGAACAGCTTTGATATTCACAGCATCCTATCATTTTCTTTTGTTAAAAATGATTTGTCTGCCATTCTTTGTCAGACTACCAATACATTGCAAGCATATGAAATATAAAACAACAGTCATTTGGTATATTTGCGTGATTAATAACACACCGTTTATGGTATGAATGCATTTGCTTTAGTTTTTAAGTTACTTGACTTTGAAGATGTTCTTGCAGTAAAATTTGAATAATTTTGCAGAACTTGATGAGGTTGGTAAAGTATATGCAAATTTCTGATGAGATTCAAAACTCTAATGATGGTGGGAGACTAGAGATAAACAAAAGATGTAGTTAGTATATATAGTAAGGGGGTGTGGGGGGCACGGCCCTCCACCTATTTTATACATTTTAAACCATATACATGGATACTTGCAACTCCAATGAATAACTCTTTTTAGAAGACAATATATAACCAAACTATGTGGGTGGCTAGGCCACCCACACCCCCCAATGTGGGAGACTGTGCCCCCACACCCCTCCCTTACTATATATATAGTAACTCCAGGATCACACTACAATGGGGAAATGGGCATATACCTTTCAACAAAATGAGTTTCAGTGAAGTGAGCTTTCAGTCAAGTGTGCTCATTCAAATGAGTTTCAGTGAAATGAGCTTTCAGTGAAGTGAAGTAGACCCTATTATATATATATATATATATATATATATATATATATGTTGTGTCTTTCGGCTTTTCCCGGTTAGGGGTTGCCACAGCGGAACTCCCGTCTGCTAAATATATATATATATATATATATATATATATATATATATATATATATATTATACACACACGTGTGTGTTGTATATATGCATATGCACACACATACACGTGCATGTTTGCACACATGTACACATACACACACACACACATACACATATATGGATCTACTGAAATTAATCTAGACTTCAGTAGATCAAAACTAAAAACATTAACTAGAAAAGGTTGAAAAAAAAGATCAACACTCTAATGCACTTGCTCTGAGACACAGTCTCAGACCATGCCAAACAAAACCTCATTTTTTTGTAAGGGGCAAGCCCCTCTGTACCCCCTCCCCACTAATTATATATTCTAACTTCAAGATTGCACAGTCCCCGGAATAAGGGCATATTCCCTAACCCTGGTGACTGTCGATCTCTTACACATGTTGACCAAATATTGTCAACAAAACTGATGTCATTTGAGAGTTTGATTATAAAAACACTTTTATATGAATCTGTGTGTGCATGTATATATGTATATAATTATAAATAAATATATATATATATATATATATATGTATGCATACATACATACATATGTATTATTAAAATAGAGAGAGTTCCATCCATATAGCTTGATTAATACACTGAGCATTAATATTAAGGGAAACTATGCATAGAGCTACACTGAGAATTTTAGCAGCTGTGACTTTCAGATTCAAGTGAGCAAATACTTTAATATGCAGAACATTGACATTTATATACCACATAAGATTAGAAATATATGTCTCAAATCGGGTAAGAAGAACCATGTTTTATGAAGCCATATTGAAGAGCTATAATAATTATAATCAAAACTGCAATTGCTGTTGCATGTGTGAATGCATGACACACGCTAACTGATTACCACCCTGTTACTTGGACCAGTGCATAGTTACCCTTTTTGTTTTTTTAAAGAAATCTAGAGGTGGAATCCAGAAACAACAAATTTGCACCCCTAATTAATGAAACTTTTATGTATCAGTGTCCAAAGTTGGATTGCCCTTTTGATGTGCATCTATGATATAGTGCATGCCTGCTTGCTTCAGTTGTGTGCTCTGTGCCCTGTCCTGTCTTATATATTCCTAAATTACTATTATTTATACATCATTTGATGAAAATGGTCCTGTCCCAGTTTTGTAAAAAATATGTACATTGCTTGTTATAATATTTGCGAGTCTGAAGCATGACATCCACAGCTCTTAAAGGCTTTGAGCTAAAGTTTATCTGTGTTGATCCAGTCTGTACACAGTAGTAGTTGGACTGGCCACTCCAGGCACCTTCTCTTGGCAACTCTCAAAATAACCTGCAAAATTGAGTTCCTCCTTTCTTCCCATAATGCACTGCATTGAGTCACCAGATCTTGTTGCCACTTTTTTACCTAACAACAATCTTCAGGTGTTTTAGCATATGAGTGTTTAAAACTTTTTTTTTATTAATTTTGTATCAGATAATTATTTTTCTTCAGAGAAAATCATATCTAGCATAGCTTATTGATATTTTTACAGTGTTCTTACAATTACAAATATATATGTTTGTGTGTGTTGTGTATATATATATATATATATATATATATATATATATATATATATAAAAGTATATATGTGTGTGTGTGTGTATGTATATATATATATATATATATATATGTATATATATATATATATATATATGTATATATATATATCTATATATATATATCTATATATATATATATATATATATATATTTTTTTTTTTTTTTTTTTTTTTTTTTTTCACCTAGGCTGCCGCTCCTTTATGTCCTATATGTTGTACTTCCTTTCATATGATTTTTATTTCAACTAGCATTTCTGAATAATGTAGCTAATTACTGGTGATAATATTGTACCAAAGATCCTTTTGGTTTTGTTTTCATAACTGCTAAAGTGTTTATTGGTGTTGCTCACTGTGTAGTGCTTTTATGCACCGAGTTTTCTTCTGATTTGCCTTACATTGAGGTTATCTGTGTCATTTTCCTGCTTGTTTATTTTGGGTGCTTTTTTTGTTTACCAGAAAGGATAGGGACAAGATCTCTGGCTTTTCAAAGTGTAAAAATGTGGACACAAAATTCTTCTGTAGAACCCACATGGCTTGTGTAAGGTTTGCTTGGGGCTTGAACCTGCTGACTGAAACAGTTGTGTAAAAAAAAAAAAAAAAAAAAAAAAACTGGTACAAGGGCTTTTTAAAACTGAGGAAACAAGTCAATTCTGAAGTGCCCCATCAAAGATGAGTCCCCTAGCCCTGAGAATAAAAAAAAAAAAACAGCAAGAGAAGGATAGAATAGGGTAGGGAGAACATTTCTGAAAATCCCTTTGTCAGATTAGATCCCTGGAGTAGAAGCTTCATCTAGAGTAGAACTATATCTTTTGCTTAGGCAGAGCCTTCTGGGACACAGTCTATACTTCCAGTTACAATCCAGTCAGGATTAATTAGGCCTAATCATTCGGGGACATCTGACTTAGCTCTGAAGACAAGATTGGGTGGCTTCTCCTTAAAGCATGAGTTATCTAAATTCTTATATTCAAGACGTGCTTCTGCTCTGTTCATTAGCTACTCCAAGTCCATGAATAGCCATTCCGCTCATTAAACTGGGAGAAGATGATGATAACCTTTCTTAAGGTCCAGGTGGAGCTTAGTGTCTTTTTGGCCCCATCTGTTCCTAAGGTGGTTAGAGATGAAACCTTGCTCCCCATCGCATTGATTCCTACCCCATACCCTGTTTTGGCACCAGGAGTATCTGGGTTATCTGTTGAGTATATGTTATTACCTTTAGTCACCAACTATGAATTTTTCCATGGTGTTGATCTCATACCAGGCCCATGATTATTGGTACCAGTGCTTTGATGCTGAGATTTACCCTGATGGCCTTAGGGTCATTCACTGTCTCAAAGCAATTGGCATTCAACTTCTCAATATGGAAACCTAGCACCTCCGTGTTTGCTTCAAGCCTGGTACTAAGGGCTGTTGATACTGTGGCCTCATCATCCACCATGGTATCGACTCAAGTTATAGCCCCAACACCCTAAGCACTAATATTTTCAGAGGCGACTAGCATTGAGACAAAAGACATTGTCCAAAGAAAACCATCAGGTTCACAGCTCTGGAGCAGGCACCTACCACTGAGGCCCTACCCATGCAGACCAGGCAGTTTGGCTGGTTAAACCGTTCAGTTTTCTCTCTCCATGGCCATGGATTGGAAGATCTGTTGAGTCCCAGGAAATCTGGGAAGGATCCCCCCCCCCCCAGCATTTCTAGGCAGAGGAATTGTAGGAATCTTAGGAATTTCAAAGCTGCTGAGTCTTGCAGCCATTAAGCTTTGATAGTTCCCACCCTAGATTTTACCTCTCCTTTCAAAGCAGGCTAAACCAGTCAAGCCCAGAGTGAATTTATGAATGCCCATTCAATTATCAAGGTCTAATTTGAAGGAAAGTAGTGTATCATACTGTTTTATCTGCAGGGGAAGTCTGTTGCAGAGGTGAGGGAGACTTGGAGCAATAGCATCTTTCTCTCTCTCACCTTGTTTTATTGATCTGAAGCAAGTTTAGATCCTTTGTTCCGGTATTTGGGGGACTGTTTGATTTGTGATGATACAAGTGTCCTTGACTACTGGGTCTGCAACTGCTCAGAAGGAAAGGCATAGGTCTCCTCTGAGGAGCTATAAGACAAACAAAATAGGGACAGTGCTTCTAGTCTTTTCTGATGGCTTAGGGATTTTAAGCCCGTGATCCTTTTTCTTAGGAACCTCTGGTGTCTTTCCAACTATTTGATAGGTCTGGTGAGGTATAGCCACCATAGTAGGCATTGTATTCTATAACTGGTCTGATCAGTGTTTAATACAATGGGACAATAACATATTTAGAGTTGGATGACTTTCTGGATATTATTCTTAATACTATTATGAATTACATAGACTGGGAACTGCTGTATATTACAACAGATCCCAACCATGTTCTTGATTTTTTTCATATCCACTCTATCTGCTATTCAAGATAGCATCTTCCCTAGTACAAGAAGGAGGCTTAGGGGCCATTTATAACCTTGACAAAACAATAGTATTATAAATATGATAAAAATGGGGCAAAGCATGGAAGCAAAACCCTGTAGTTGAACTTTTTCACCACACCTTCCAGAAACTTGGAAAATAAACTAAAATTACCACTAATAAAGCAAAAGCCATTTACTTAAGGGAAAAAACAGTTTGCCACAGCTAGTAAACCCAATCTGTTCTGGAAAGAAATTAAATACATAATCGGAAGTATAACAAATCCTTCACTTATAACTTCAACTACATCAAATGTCTAGTTCATTTCACACCGAGGATTTCAAAATCTTTCTAACCTCCTTAATTCACATTACTCTTAACCAATTTCATTACACTTCACATAAAGATAGACCAGGCATCCAGAAGGTATCTTTGCTTCCAGGTCAAAGCCAATCATTTACAGTTTCAGACCATTCTGTTTGGTCTCACCATAGCACCCTCTGCTGTTCACCAAATGTATGACACCAGTTGCTGCCCACATGTGACTCCTAGCAATATTAACTTTCCCATATTACCACGATTTGCTCCAGAGAACCACATCTATGGAGCACTTTATCATGGCAAAGCAGTACTTGCTCCACATCTGTCTGTCTTTGGATTTAGCCATACTGATGGTAATCCTCAATCTACAACCTTCCCAGGATCTGGTTTTTATTATTTGCCAGAATGACCCCTGAAATCAACTAGCAAGCTTGCCTCACGAAAGAATATCAGCTATTGTAAAAGAGGCCTCATTTCTGCTCTATTGGGACAGATCATCTGCAGCCTGCACCATAAAGATACTATATTTAATGGCTGCTTGAAATGGTTCCTCATGCCAGGTCAACATGAGAATATTGCAGTAGATGCTTTGGATCCAAGTGGGATCAATCCTATCAACCAGTATTCATAGGTTCATAAGTATATACTAGGCTAACAACAACCAGGGCTTTTATAAGCCTAGCCAAGCAACCCAACCCAGTTGTGTTCTATGCATCATGGACGTTTATTAGCACAGGGTATGTTGGTTATGAAGTTTCTAGAGGTTATGTGGGGATATGTTAGTTTGAGCATTACTATCTGCCTTTGTCTGTCAGAGATATGGGGCCAGACCTGGGATACATTTACAATTTCCCATCCACTGATCAAGGTTACACTTAAATAGTAAAAGAATGATTGCTCCTGGTGGGACTTAAACACACAATCCCTAGCTCCAGAGGCTGATGCTTCCTTCATTAGGCTACTGGGCCTTTTCAAAATTATATGTAAACTGGATTCGAACCATGTATCAGCTGCCCTTTTTCTCTAAACTCACTGGACTTGCACCTTGTGCCACAGATAAATCACATGATCAGATTGTGATGGGCTGTCTAGAAAAGTCTACAGTGGTGGACCCACCCACAAAATTTGACAACTGATTCTCCATTTACTAAGACAATTCCCAAGGTAATGGTAACCACGGACAAACAGGAAGGTACAAGGTTCATGGACTACAGAAGAGGCATCCTTGCACATCAGTGTTTTTGAGATAAGGATAGTCCTCCTAGCATTGCAGGCACTTTAGGATGTGCTTACTTGGTTTACAATTACAATGCAGTTTAGACAACATGACAGTAGTATGGTAAATGAACAAGCAATCTTATCCATTGTGCACAGAATCAATAGCAGCATGGGAATGAACTTTGGCTTTGCAACACTTTCTAGTAGCAATGCACATACCGGGATGTCCAATATGATAGCAGACAAACTGAGCAGACAGATTCTGCTTCCTCTTGAATGGTCTCTCAAGACCAAAGTGCCATGCATTACATTCAAGAAATGGGGACAACCTTGTTGCAATCTTTTTGTTTTGCCATTCAACACCAAGTGCCCCTAATTGTTTGGCATAGTTCCTCCAGAACGATAAACACCAAGAGATGCATTCTCCCTGGATTGGCCCCTAGGTCTCCTTTACACCTACCCACAACTTTCCTTAATTCCAAGACTGTTACAGAAAGCCAAAGCATGCAAGGCCAAGCTCATTCTTATAGTACCTTTCTGGTCTTGATGGACTTAGTTTCCCCTTGCTGTGGCCCCACTCTAGTAACTCATACATCCGGAGTGCCTCAGGCTAACCACTTGGTTTCTCCACTTCCAATAATGGCCAGAAATTCTTCTGTGAGGAGTTTGTTACCATCACTAGGGGGTGCCAAAGACACCAGCACTGCTCTTCCAGTGTCTAGACAGAGACCAGAGAAGTATAATGTTTCAGTAAGTACACAAGTTACGTATTTATGCATTACACTAGATTTCATCAGTAGCATTCAAATCCAGTATTGATAACCTTCCAAGAAAAGCAATGTTTGAAATCAAGTTATGCTACAAGATTCTCTTGCTTTTATCCACTATAGCAAGATTGCCCATAGCCAAAAATGTGTTAGTCCCCAAATTAGAATGTGAGCTGCCACTGCTTATCATGCAACCGTCATATAACACCTGAGGAATACAGACAGTAGAAAAAGCAGTTTTCAGATCTGCACTTCTATCTGACTTCCACACCCAATATTATAACCTGTGGTTCACTACCACAGAAAGAGAGCTACGTTTCTGCTGGGCTCCCTTCTTTTCACTATACTTAGGAATTGCTTATGCCCCCCCCCAAAAAAAAATCACCATTAAAAGAACAATTATACTCCTTGAAAAGCTTTCAGTATAACAGTATGACCCTCTCATGTCCACGCTACAAAATTACTATGGGAGAAAGAGCGTTCTGTCATATGGGTCCCTCCATATGGAACCAGTTTTCGGTTGAAGTCAGATCATTATCAACACTAACAGACTTAAAAAAAATTACAAAAGCATTTTAATCAAGAGTCCAGGTGCAAATGTTTTATAGATAATGGCTAACTACATACCACTTAAGCCAACATTTTATAAAGACTAACTTCAACATGCTGTGCTAACCCACATCATTTACTGAAAAGCTTTCATGCTCATGAATATACAGTTCTTTCATACTTTATTTGCAAAGAAATCATTAACACTTTATTTGTATAAACATAAACTTTATTTATGCTTATGTATATTTGTAGAATAACAGCCTATATACTTAAAGCCTGTATCTCTACTGATATAACTTACTGTACTGAGTCCAGGTCATGGCTGAAAAGCGTCAGTAGACCAGCCCATTCACCCAGTCAGCTAATAGTAACTAAATATTCCATTAGCGATATACTGTGCCAAGTAGAAAGATTTCCTGACAGAAGTTGCTACCTGGTAAAATTGAATTATCAAGCTAGGTTCTCAGGTTTCTAACCACATAATAGAACTGGGATGTTGTCAGTGTTATATGCTGACATGATAGTTTGACATATGTGACAATATTGCATTTTGTAACACTTAATTTAAGCCCATTTTCAAAACATCAGGCACTTATAAGTGTATGTTCTGGCTGGAGAGATTCTGTGTCTGTGGGGGATTTGACAATGACTCATAGATGCTCATCATTCCCACTGCTGCAGTAGCTTTTAAGCTGTATGGTATGTGCCCTGCCCAAGACACAGCAACCTGCCAGCTTTCAAAAGCTCTGGCTGACTTCCACACCTTCACCCTGACTGTTGATTGGACAGCCCCATGGAGGGAAATCAGCAGTTAGAGCTTAGCTTTCTTCAGCACTTTCTTGACACTTTGTAAAGAAGCAACTCAGAGGCTTCACAGGAGCAACAGCTGGCTTTCAGCTTTGTTTCAGGGTGGATAAGTCTCCAGTGGGGAACTCTTCCACAGAGGTTTATTTCCCTTTAAGAAAAAAAATATATATTTTTAAATAGAGCTTGAAGCAGTATTTCCCATTTAAGAAACCTTGTATTCTTTCAAATATTGGAAGTTTCCTCTCAGAGGCCTGTATTTTTAGTTCTGAGTTATTTATGGGCAACTTTTCTGAGAAAATGTACTGCTTATATAAACACTTAAGTTAGTGTCAGGAAGTGTTTTATACAGGCAGGAATTATTACAGTGTATGTTAGTACTTGCGTACACTTTGTGTCGACATACCTGCCATTTTTTCTGTCAGACTAACTTTTTTTTTTTTTTTTTTTGGTTAAGGGTTTTCTGACAGGATTTTAGTATACTGCTTATGCATTCCTGTGATAGGTGACTTTGTATGTGAGTGTTAAGTGTAAGTGTGCTGCGTGTGAATACTTTTTGACAATATACCTTTTGACCAACTCATTCCAGTAACGCGGACTACCTTTGAGACATCCTTCATTACAGTAGAGATACTTAACCATTCCAGTTGTTCTCCCGCATGTACCCAGAAAGAAAAAACAATTTACCAACATTGTGAGTGCAGTCAATGCCTCAGACAATAGTGGGAGAATCTGCACTGCCAGTTGTCATTCCACAGACCACTCATTCACCTCTCTTGCTTCCTCTGGTATAGTTCTTTCTGCCTCCATGAACCAGGGGTCAACCATATCCTCTTCAGCTGTTTCAGTGTCCTATCAGGGCATCAGAGAATTGGAAGTTGTGTACTTACTATAACTTGGCATCTCTGTTGCATTCTTCCTCACTGATGGGTCCTAGGATCTGATATCGGATCTGATTCGGCTACTTTTTAAGACTGTGATCCAAGTCTCGAGCTCCTCCCTCTCCCATAATACCTCACAACTGCCCTAACTCTTCAGATAAAGTTTGCTGCTCTATAAACAGTTTATCACAGAAACTTATATTCATGTATACACACTTAAGTAGTAATACAATGGAAAGAGGCCACAAACGAGCTCAAACCAGGAACCTTTGCGTTCCTAATTCCTCTAGATCTCTCTAAGCAGATTAGGCTGGGGGTGGAAGGGTGGGACTTGTGGGACGTGAGGAAGAATGAAGTTGGACAACACAAATGCCAAGTTATGGTAAGTACATAACTTCAAAATATGATGTTGTCCATTTCATTCTTCCTCAATGATGGGTCAGTGTCCCCAGCTACGTAACTCCTTGGGTGGCCCTTATGGAAAGATATGTCAAAGCACCGTGGAGCCAAAGGATGCTCTACTCCTGGATACAGTGTCTAACTTATAGTGAGACACAAATGTATGAAGTTTGGACCAAGTTGCTGCAGCACAAATTTCATCAATAGAAGTTCTCGAAGAAAAGGCAGATGAAGTGGACATAGACCTAGTTGAGTGTGCTTTTGGAGGGTGAGGTAGTTGCATACCTTTTAATGAGTAAATGGTAGAGATGCAATCAGTAATCCATTTTGACAGAGTGATCTTTGACACTGCCTGGCCTAAACGATTGGATGAAAAGGATATGAATAGTTGTTCAGATCTTCAATGTTTCTTTATCCTGTGCAGACAGAAACTCAATTGGCTATGAACATCCAGAAGATGTAACATGTATTTGCCTTTGTTGGAATGGTTTGGGGAAATAAGCTAGCAATTGAATTGTCTGGTTGCTATTATTCTCCATAGCCACTTTAGGCATGAAAGTAGTATTTAGTTCTTGGAGAAACCCTGTCTTTATGAAAAAAGATATAGGGTGGCTTGGAAGATAATGCTTTTAATTCAGATACCCTTTTTGCGGAGGTCACCGCTACAAGTAAAATCATTTTCCAAGGTAGATATTTTATTTCACAAGAGTCAGCTGGCTCAAAAGGTTTCTGGGTGAGACCTTGTAGCACAATGGTTAGATCCCAAGGGGAGAGGGGTCTTTCATTGGAGGCCTAAGCAAAAAAAACACCTTTCATAAAGGCTGTACATGGTTTGGATGCAGACAGAGAAACTTTTCTCATGTGAAAATTGCTGACAGTTGTAGTTTTTATGGTAGAGAAACTAGCACCATCTTCAAAAGTTGATGCTAGGAACAGAAGTATAACCAATACAGGAGCTGAAAAGGGATTGATATTTTGTTTTGAGGCCCAAATTGAAAATCTCTTCTACATGCTATTATAAACCTTTTTTGTGGAAGGTTTGCTGGACTGGTGAGGCTAGCCTGGACTTTCTTAGTATCATTGGAAGTGGAGAAACCAAGCAGTTACCCATAGAGATCGTAGATTGAGGTGCTGATGTTCTGATGTGTGAGAAATTAGATCCCAACTGGGATTCAGTATCCATGGGGGATATTTGATGTGAGACCATATGAAGTGGAAATGAGACCTGACGAAGCCAGAAGGGGCAATGAGGATCAGAGTGCTGTTCAACCTGCTGGCTTTCTGTAGCACTTTTGGGATCAATGGAATGGGGGGATAAGCATATGGAAGACCTGGAGGCCAGTCATGGACTAGAGTATCCCTCGGTAACTCCCTGACTGGTGGTATCAGAGCAAAATACTTGCTGCACTTGTTTAGGGGGAGAGATGAACAGATCACAGCAAGGTTGGCCCCATCATCTGTAAATCTGGTTTGCTACTGACTGATTGAGAGATCACTCCTGTGGGCTCAGAATGATCCAGCTGAGTCTTTCTGCAGGTACGTTGGTCTCTCCGGGAATGTGGATTGCAAGGAGAAAATGGTCAGAAGAGATCACCCATTCCCACATTCTCATGACCTCTGTGCACAAAAGATATGAATGGTTTCCCCCTGTTTGTTGATGTACCAGACAGCTGACATGTTGTCTGTATGAATTGCTATCATCCCCAGAAGGAGGCAGTCATGGATGGTTTGCAACATCAGGAGAACTGCTGTCATCTCTAGGACATTTATATGTGATTTGGTCCCTGTCAAGGACCATGTGCCTTGGACCAATCTTCCTTGATAATGCATTACCACCCAAACAGGGAAGGATCCGTGGTCACTGTGGCTGTGGGAGGGGGAAGAGAAAACAGCTTGCCTAGATACAGATTGTCCAATAGAATCCACCATTAGAGATGACGTCTGCAAATTGGGGTTAGCTTGATGGGGATAGATAATGGATGAAACAGGATGGGCCACTGAACAGCAAGGGTCCATTGAAGTACTCGCATGAAAAACCTGGCTAGAGGTACCAAGAGTATTGCTGCTGACATAGATCTTAGTGCTCTCAGAATCTGTCTTGCTGGAGGGGCTGGCAAGTCCAGAAGGGCTTGTACCTGTTGTCTTAGGGATATTACTCTTTGTTGGGGTAATGCTGCTATCAGTGTAATTGTGTTAATTTGCATTTTTATAAATTCCAAGTTCTGCACAGGAGTTAGTTTTGACTTTGCAATACTTACTGTGATACCCAAAAAGGTTGAAAATCTGTAGCAGATATTGTGTGGCCTGAAAAAGTTGATACTTTGTTGGTACAGTGAGGAACCAATCATCCAGACATGGAAACACCTGGAATCCTTGTAGTCTCAGGTGAGCTGCTACCATTACCATGCATTTGGTAAACACCTGAGGGGGCTGTAGTGAGACCAAAGGGCAGGACTGTGAATTGACAATGATTGGCTCCCAGCCAAAAGCACAGATGTTTTCTGGACTGCCTGACTGTTTTATTATGATAGTACGCATCCTGGAGATCCAGAGAGCACATCCATTCAGCCTTGAGAAGGAGTTGCAAAATGGACTGTAACCATCTGGAACCTTGATATCTTGACATATAGGTTTAGCTTGCTTAGATTTAAGATGGGTTGCAGGTCCCCTGTCTCTTTTGGCACCAAAAAGAAGCATGAATAAGTTCTGGATCCTATTGCTCGGTTGGGACCTTTTGAATGACTCTTTTTTTTTTTATAGAAGTTTCTGAACTTCATGGATGGCAAACTCCCTCTGACTGGGTGGCACATCAGGGAGATTCCTCCTGGGACTTGGAGGTGGAAAGAAAAAGGGAATATAGTAACTTCTGGAAATTATATTTAGCACCCAGCAGTCATTTGTTAATTTTGTCCAGACAAGTAGGTGCAATGATAGATGGCCCCCAACTGTCTCCAGAGAAGGGCAGTTGGGCAACGCTTCAGGAGCGCTGATAGGGCTTATCAGAAAAGGGTTCCCTGAAGCCCAAATTTTGCAGTCCCCCTCTGCCTCTCGGGCGGTGTCTGTTATTAAATCCTCTTCTGCTGCCTCTAGAGGAGAATTTTCTTGAGGATCCCGGAAAGGACCTTGAGATTTCATGAACCATAGTTTCTTAGTGCCTTGCTGGGTCCTTGAAAAGCACCTCTGAGGGGTAGAAAATTTGATCCTATCGCAGACAAAGTCTTTCCCTCTTGCTGAATGTGGATGAGTATCTCCTTGACAGATGGTCCAAACAGAGAGAAACCATCAAAAGGGGATATTGGTTAAAGACACCTTAAAGGGGTCCACAAACCTGCACAGCCTCATCCAGGCATGTCTCCTGATGGCTGTGCCTGCTCTGGCTGCATGAAAGGTGCCCTCTGCAGCGTTTGAGATTAAGCTCATCAAGGAATTAGCTAGAGAAGAGAGAGCAGCCAACTTGGGAGATACCTTTTTGAGATCCTCCTCCAACAAGGCCTCTGTAAGAGAGTTGGTGTGCTCCTTTACCAAGTCCCTTTGTCGTTTGGTAAAATGTGCCAGGTAGTTTAATGCTGTCAGTCAAAAGGTAGCTGAGGCAGAAATGGGCTTTCTGTGCCTGTCCAAACCCAGGGCTCACTTTTTCGGGGATGGACAGTGGAGCTTTGCTCAGCCAGCTCCTTCTGAGTGGCTGCTGACACCACAATAACATAAATGGCATGCCCTTGCTCCAGTGAAGACTGTCAGTAGGAGGGCTTAGGTATCTATCATCCCATATGGTGTGGGCTCCATGATGTTGGGTTCCTTCCATGCCTGGTGGAAGACTAGATCAATGAGCATATCTGTCAGGTGAGGTCACCCAGGATGCAGATGTGCCCACACCGAAGGCCTCCAGAAACACTGACTCCTCAGAAGAAGGAGATTGGGAGAACCACCCACCTTTCTGCTTTCAAATTTCCAGAAAACCTTGGGGATTCCTCTCCCTCATCAAAGTCAGTGTCCTCAGCTAAAAACAACAGCGAGGAGTCTAAGTGCCTCCTTTTGCACTCTTTCTTGTGATGTACCTCCTTTGTGGAAAGTTCAGGTGAGGACTCAGAAGAGTGGGGGACCCCCTGAGGGGTAGTAGTAGTCTGGAAGCTCATTCGGGGAGGCTGACTCAGGACAAGATGTAAGGGATCAGAGCTTAGAAAAGATATGGACTGATTAGGATCTGGGGGGCTGAGGAGACACAGCTCTAGGCCTAGAGAAAGCCCTTTCTACCACCTAAAAGGCTGATGGACACGAGGAGACCTCCAGCTTTTCTCTCAGAGGCAAAGCTTCCTGGAGATAAGAAACAGAGCCTACTCTGGATCCAAAGCCTCCAGATAACATTGGATCCGAGCTGTCAAAGGCCGGGGCTCCTAGGGGAAGGGATGGATCCAACAAGGTCAGACCTGAACCCAACCCCCTGGAGTTGGCACCAAGGCACCAACATCTGGGATCTGAGACCCGCTCTGATCTGACGGCATCGGAGCCAAGCCAATCTGGGACCCTGATGGATTTGAGGAAAGCACTATCCTCATATGCATTGTCAGCTCCCTTGGAAAACCTGGATCCTGGAGTTCTGAAGCAATGGGTTGGATCGGAAAAGAGCATGCAGGGCTGGTGCTGGAGATCTCATGGATCCCGAATGGGACAGAGATGGCAAAAACCCCATCTGTATCTGTGCCTTGAGAAAATTCTGCATCGTCCTGTCCATGTCTGACTGGGAGAGGCTTCAAGAAGATCTAGAGGAAGCCGAGGAGTGTCTTGATTTGTCTGGGGATGTAATCTTAGAAGTAGGAGCCATAGATGCATGTTTCATCATGGGCACTGGTGTTCGGCTCCTAGAGCTCAAATCTGTAATGGTTGGATCCATGGAGGACCTTCTTAAGGGAGAATCCATAACCAATAATGTGTCTGTCAGATCCAGTATGGTTAGTGGATCCATGGTGTCACCAGGTCTGGTGGAAGTGTTGACATACTCAGATCCAAAGGCTGTGGATCTGGCAATCTTGTTCTATTTTTGGTAGAAGAAGAAGCCCCCGGAGAAGATGAGGAGGCTCTTCTTCTTTTAAGGTTTTTGGAACTAGATGGCTTGAAGGGGGGTTGAGCCCCAGAAGCAGGCAAGATTCCTCTCAAAATTAATTTGTTCCTCCTGTCCAAGAGGGTGCATGGGTTAAAGGCTGCACAATTTTTTACAATCAGCCTGAAGGTGTTCAGATCCAAGACAGTAGACCCACTTCTTGTGGTCATCAGAATTTGGAATTTTGTGCACACAAGAAGTGCATCTTTTAAATCAATTTGGTTTGTCTGATATAATGTCAGCAAGCCAACCAACAAAATTATGTATACATGTGTGCGCATGCGTGTACACACACACACACACACACACACACACACACACACACACACACACACTAGTTAGATTAACAAATGCTACACAGGAATAAGCTATAGAGCAGGAGAAGAGAGGAGATTATCTAGATAAGTAAAAGCAAGTTTTTTTTTTTTTAAGGCAGCAAATAGAGAAAAGTAGTGCCAAGCACTGAGCTGTAAAAGAAGTGAAAGGGAGCAAGGAGGGGAAGGTCCCTAATGCCCAAGGTATGAAAACTACGGGAGGGGAGGAAGTATACAAGAAAAGTTTCTCTAACTAATAGGTAATAGAGTAGGAAAAAATAGGAAGAATACAACAATCTAAAATATGCACTTATCTCACTTTTCAGAGAAAGAAGGCTCAAGAGCTACGAACTATATCTGTGCTGAATGGCAGCAAACAAGATCTGAGGAGTTAGGGCAGTTGTGAGGCATTATGGGAGAGGGAAGAGCTCAACACTTGGATCATAGTCTTAAAAAGCGGCTGAATCAGATCTGATATCTGATCCTACGACTCATCAGTGAGGAAGAATGAAATGAACAACATCAGATCCATCCACTCTAGGTGAGGGAGACACTCCAGGACATACTGCATAGGGTAGCCAGGGAAAGAGACCTCTATACTGAGCAGAATATCTTCTCTGAGTTGATCTTCATCCAGACCTTTTCCTGTAAACAAAAAACTAAATGTTAAACATTGTTCGTATCAAGATTTGGTGTCTGTTATAAAAGATGATTTTCTTACCTTAGCCAGACAATTTTTACAAGATATTAATCCTTACCTGAGAATAATATCAACAGAGATATTCCTGAGGAAAACATGTCAGAGGATTTTGACAGCCAGAAGCAGGGCCACTTCTTCTGCAGTTTCTATACCAGAAATCTCTGATTAAGAGGGTCTTGGTTCTCACACCCCCCAGAGGAATTTTCCTTTTCTCATCCAATAGCCAGGATGAATGATGTGTATTTATAGAGACATGTGGATGTTCCCCCTGAAATGAGGAGATATTATGATGTGTTACAAGTAGATATGCCTCATTCCAATTCCATACTTCATATTGTGACAGTTTTGGAGTGTATATTTAATGCTGTCTGTAATAATCTTGACTGTCAATCTTCAGTTTCCAAAAAAAGTTTCTCAAATTAACAGATTTTTGATCCTATTCATTCAGCCCTTCCGATACATCCACCCTTAAGGCACCTCTCAGATTCATTCTACAAATGTAATGCTCTGGCCTCGAGTCCTTTAAGTCTCTTTCTTTCTCTTAATGCCCTTACCCCTTGATTAACTCAGATCTCATTTGCTGCCTTTCTGAGTAGCAGCAAAATCTGGGCAGATAAGTGCTCCACTTAAATAAATTAATTTCCTATTGGCCATTCTTAGTTAAAATTTTATAAATAATCATTTTTTAGCCCTGTCTTTAATGTTAGTGAATATTTGACCCAGTGTTGTATATTTTAGTCCGATTCAAATACGGATTGTCAGATCCACCTGGTTCTGACCCCGGCACCAAATCCGAAGCTCTTTGATTCCAGGGCTATGACTCCTCCTCTGAATTTCACTTCAGTAATTCAGATATCATTTGCTGCCTGAAGTGTTCAGTCATGCCATCAAGGGCTCTTACTTTTGTATCAGTATTACTGTGGAAGTTTTTAAATTCTATTTTCCTACTTCTCCCTTACAGAGAGAAAATCTTTTCTCTCTCTAGTTAATTATTAAGAAATTGTAGTGTTACTGCTATTGTATAGTTTAATTTAGCCTAGTGTTAGAGTTTAATGTATATTAGGGTTTAGTGTAGTTAGAATATTTCATAGTTTGTGTGCTGTGCTTGTTTCTATTAGATATTTCATTAATCATTGTTACAGTGATAAGACAGTTCTATAGCAATATAGATGCAGTAGTTCAGCCATAGTTAATGGGTTAGAAAGTTCTTCTTTGAGTCTGTATGTTCTACTTTACTATAATGGCTGATGGCCAATGTTCATAGGATCATAGGAGGTTACTAGGCTAATGGCCCTTACAAGCCTAGCCAAGAGTTAATTCCCAAAAAGAAACCTCTGTCAGCACCTGTCACCCCCTGGCAATGAGGGACACAGGTAAAACCCCTGGGACAAATTTGTGGTGTCCCATCCACTCATCAAGGTTGCACTTGAAGAGGGTCAGTGAGGTGCTCTGTTTGACGTGTATGGGAAGTGTATTCCAGAAACAGGGCAGCCTCTGGGAGACAAACCTGTCTCCAGCAGGTTTTGTTGATGTTGCATACTAGATTCAGACCTTTTGAGTGGGTAGTGTGTGAGGAGTTAGACTTGCAGATATGGAGAATCTCTACTAGGGCAGGTCCGAGACTGCCTTGTAGGTGAGACACAGATCACCTCTGAGCAATCTGTATGACACCAAGTAGAGTGATATTGATTTGAGCCCGCCTGCACAGGCCAGTTGTTGGAGGCCATGGATTCTCTTTGTGAGGTATTTCATTGGCCTTTCCAGATGGTGCAGATGTTTGGAAAGGTACATCCCAAACAGGGTGTTATACTCAATTATTGGTCTAATGAGGCAGGAGTATAGAGAGGTAATAACCTCCTTTTTCTGGATGCAATCCCTTTACTTATGAGATAAACCACGTAAAAGCATTTTCTGTCCATTGGTGCTACATGATGGTCGAATGTGAGGTTATCAACCTGAGTGCCCAGGTCTCTCACCACAGGTTGTGTGTTTAGAGGTTGCCATTGATGTGGTAATCAGTAGAGGTTGTGTTTTTGCCGAATGGTATGATGATTCATTTTTTTGCATTTAGCTTGAGGCCATGATTTTGGCACCAGTCATTAGTTGTTGTGAGACCCTCTTGCAGTATTTTAACATAATTTGGGGAGACAATGACAGCCAACCTACAGTCATCTGCAAACTTGATCAGCCCACAGACTTTTTGTCTTTACCTGGACCTCTGAGAAATAGAAGCCAAACAGTAGGGTGTCCCGGGACAGATCCCTGGGGAGCTCCACTAGTGGCGGGTCTGCTATCAGAGGTGGAGGGGCCTATTTTGACTTTGAGGGTCCTGTCGATGAGTCAGTTGGCCACCCACCTGATGAGATGGAGATTTACAACAAGTTGTGTTAGCTTTTCGATGATGCCAGAGTGGGGAATTCTGTCGAAGGCTTTGGCCAAATGAAGGTAAGATGTATGTACTGACTTTCCCTCATCCAGGGCCTTGGTGACAGTCTCAAAGAAGTCAAAACCAAGTTCAACAGGCAAGATCTGCCCTTGACGAATCCGAACTGGGTGGGGTCAAGTGCTTGGAGATCGCCTATGTCCTTGTTTATGAGATCCATAATAATATGCTCCATGGCTTTACAGATCAGACTTGTTAAGCTAATGGGTTGATAGTTTCCAGGTCAGTAATGGCACCACCTTTGTGCAACAGGATGACAATGGCAGTTTTCCACTTTGCTGAAATGAAGCCTGTACTTAGGCTGTGGTTGAATAGGGTGCTCAATGGTGAAGCCAGTTCTTGCTGGAGTTGGTGCAGAATACATCCTGGGATACTATCAGTTCCCATGGAAGCTGTTTTCTTTGCCTTGGATATGGCCTGTAACACTTGGTCTACGGACATGTGAGGTGTGAGACAGGTATCGGGGATGTCAAAAGGGCCTTTTGGGGGGACGGGGTGGTGAAGTTTGCATTGAACCTATCTGCTAGCAAGTTGGCTAAGTCAACAGGATCAGTGTAAGTGATATTGTTAAGTACTAATTTGGAACACACCTGGGCTTTGCCAGGAAGGTTCCTGACGTAACTGAAGAAGACTTTATGGTTTCCCTTTGTTATAGAGACTAGTTTTTATTCATAATTGGCCTTGGAAGTTTTCACTAGTGATCTAATTTGCTTGTTGAGGCTAAGGAAGGAGTTTTTCCAATTTGGAATTTGTTTCTTTTTACCATTGGACAACAGCTTCTTCCTTTTGTTGTAAAGCCTATTGATACAGGATGCCCACCAAACAGGTTTGTGTTTCCTTGAGGAGCAGGTTTTAGTTCTGTTGGGTATGGCTGAGTCCATGCAGTTGTACAGGTGCTTGTATACTGCATTGGTGTACTGTTCAGCATAGTTGTCTGCATCCTCTGAGAGGGGAGGTGGTGTGAAGCTGTAGGTACCCTCCCTTAGGAGGTTGTAGTCAGATTTTGAGAAGTTTTTTAGCTTGATTATGACTGGGGTGGGGTAGGAGGGTGTGATAGAAACTTTGAATGAGACAGTCCAATGATTTGATCTTTTAAAAAATGTACGGAGTGTGGGCAGAAGCTGCCACCTCGGGACTCGCACTCCTTGTGTGTTTAATGTTTGGTTGCTGCCCACCATGACACTCACTCCATGTCAGACTTGATCCTCTTTCAGCTCCTGCATCTTGTAGACTAGAAGTGAGAAATTAATAGTGAAGAGCCTTGTTCCTCTTCCAATAGGTTTTGCCATCCCTTCCACTTCCCTGTTGTCTCATATCCCATTACCAAGGATTGAGGCCCAAGGACAAGACAGATAAAGACAAAGAGAAAGAGGTTGAGAAAGTTAAGTAAGACAGGGAGTTAAAGAAAAAGAAAAATAAAGGAAAAATTGGGCTCTGAGAAGTCCTGTAAGTGCTGCCTGGATCTGACACTAGCTCTGGGATCAGATCCCAAGGTGCCAAGACATTTGGAGCTGACAGTTTCTTGGCATCATCTGTCTCCCACTCAGTCCAGATTCTCCTCGGATTTGGTGAGTCCCAGACTGCACGCAAAGATCCTTCAGGAGAGAAAGTATTTTAGACCATCATCGGTGGCATTGTCATCCTGGTCATCGAGAAGTCTGACCAAACAGAATGCTCATAGAATGATGAGAAAGTTCCTCAGAACACAGATACAGCTCAGGGTTCTCTTGGTACCATTTTCTGGAAACATACTAACTGCTGGACCATCTGCCCCCTCCTCATGTATCTTATCCAGAACCGGTCAACACCTCAGCACCAGTTTTTTGGATCTGAGCTGTCCAAGAGTGCCTTTGCTGGAGCTAGCAGTTCAAGTGACCGACTCCAAAAGGCTCCCTTCCTGTTTGTGGCGCGACATGTTCGGATCCACAAGAGTCTGGACCAAAGCTTCAGGGCTGTCACTCTGGGGCATGGGTAGACTCCAAAGCTGTCAGAGCCATCTCTTCCCCTCAGTGCCTCAGCACTTGACAGCTTGGAACCAAGATCAGCCTCAGGGTTAAGTCCTCTTGGTTCCGATGTTTCATTTCTGTCCAAAGACAGGAGTGTGCAGGTGGAGCCAAAGGCATCTTCAGCCTTTAAGGCTTTCAACTGACTACTTTTGATGCTAAGGGAAAATGCACAGTCATCCAGGTTGGCTCCATCCAAATCTTGACTAGAATTAGTTTCTGGTTCTCATCCTTCTGTTAGACAGAATTAGATGATTCCATAAGCTTCTCAGGCAACCTGCTACATAAGCTCCCAGTCTAATTTAGAACCCTCTGGTCCTCCTGCACAAATGGTTTACAGAAAACAGATGTGCAAGCAGAAGCACTTAGACTCTTCCCCAGAGTCTGTCACTGAAGGCACAGCTTGGATGAAGGTTTTCTTATTTCCTCCTCTAAAGACATCATCTTTGGTGAGATCCTTGAATTGATGATGAAGAAATAGATATGGTCAACTGGTAGTCCTCCAGATGAGTCTGTGTTCCTGGAAGTCTTTAGTTCTGGCTCATCTTGGTCCTGGGTGGTACCACTTGTTGACCCACTCATTGATTTGATGGCTCAATGGGCATGGATGGACTTTGATGTGGTGGAACCCATCTGCAGCAAGCCCAACAGGATGCTAACAGTGCCCACAGACAGGAAACACTGGAGCAAAGGTCCACCAGTGACTGCAATGGTTGTAGTGGTAGCCATAAAGAAGGAACTGTCTGAAAAAAAGTTCCTTGGTCCATTCCCCTAATAGAGAGTCTGGGACTATGAACCATTTTGGGAAACATATGTATGCATCAGCAACCTTTGCACTTAGAGTGCTGAATTGTTTAGCCCTTATCACCAGATTTCAGCGAAACCTGACCAAGGAGATTTCCAGGTCTCTCTCAGGTATTCTGTCTTCAGATGTTCAAAAGGCTGTGCAGTCCCAGCTTTCTGCCCACCAGTCTGCTTCCAGAGTAGCCATGTGACTGCTTTCCAATGTAGCTGATGTCATGGTAAGGGCAGCAGGCATGCCTGAATGCATCTGTGCCACTTTGTGGAAAGCTTCAGAACATCTTTCATTAATGCCCCCTGTGATGGGTCCACCTTGTTTGGACCTAAAGTAAAAAGAAACACTGACTAGGAGTTAACAGGATGGCAAGACTCTCTCTGCAGTAAGCATCTTCTTCTCCACATCCTAGAAATCCTATTCTAGGAGTCAGTGAGCTGGAAAGAAGATGTAGTTCAGAAAATCAGAGTTCTTTCCAGGAAACTCCTGGCAATAGACCCCCATTGTGGCAGAGGAGGGGGTAGCAATAATGGACATCAACCTAAAGGCAGAAGTGCCCCCATAATCTGGCTTTCCCAGACCCCTTGCCAAAAAGCCTTTTCAGCTCCCATAAAGGGTTGCCTGACTGCTGCACTCTGGAGGAACTTTGAGGGCACTTGTCTCTGCACCTACAAACCTGGCACAACATAATTCTTGGGTACTAACATAATTTTCAGAGGCTATTACATACCATTTTATTGTTCTCATGTCAAGAAGAGGAAAGTTCCCATTGTTCCACCCAGTCAATGGGAGCTCGCAGTGAAAAACGAGGCATCCAACCAGTCCCCGAAGACCAGTTAGAATCTGGAGTCTACTTGAGGTTCCTTTTAGTACCCAAAAAAACAGGCAACCTAAGACCCATTCTGGATCTGAGCCATTTCTATCAATATATCAAGGAGAATAAATTCCAGGTGGTCACACTTCAGTCCATTTTGCCTCTGCTGAGGAAGGATGATTGAATGTGAGATCTCAAGGACACGTACCATAATGTAAAGACAGAGAATCATTCAAGAAGATTTCTCTGTTTCTGGCTGAGAGCCAGTCATTTTCAGTTCAGAGCCCTGCCATACAGTCTCACCACAACCCCAGGGTGTTCATCAAGATTATGGCAATGGTGGTAGCACATCTGCACCTACTAGGGATCCAGGCTTTCTTGTATCTCAGTGATTGGCTCCTGACCACTATGTCCAAAAACCTGTTATCACACTATTGGCTCCTTCTGCTCCAGCTGATGCAGGACCTAAGCATCACAGTCAGTCTGAATAAAGGTAGCTAATGCTACAGAGTTCTGGACACAAGCTTACAATTTACCCATCTTCCAAACTCCAGGATGCTTTCCCTGCACGTCACTGCTTCTCAAGTTCTTCATCACCCCTGTTCACTTGCAAAATTCTTCATCTGTTGGGCCTAATGGCTTCCACAATCCTCATGGTCCCATTGACCAGGTTTTACACAAGGGTACTTCAGTGGAGTTTAGTGGTGCATTGGGCCCAAATATATCATCCACTTCATGCCAGAATTTGACTTATTCAAAATTTCAGGCAACACATATCCTGGTGGATAACATCTTGCTCCATGGTAGAAGGGGATCCATTCCTTACAGAACCCCCCCCCCCGTGGCGGTAGTGATAAATGACACCTCCCTTCTTCCATGCATTAAAGGATGTCCTACACAGGGGTGTGACATCAGTACAGACAGACAATATGTCAGTAGTCTGGTACATCAGCAAACTGAGAGGAACATGCTCTTATCCACTGTGTCGAGAGGTCATGAGAGTCTGGCAATGGGTGGTGTCTTCGTAATGCTTTCTGAAAGCAGTGCACATCTCAGGGTTGTCCAATGTCCAGTGGACAAGTTGAGCAGATCTTTCTTGATGCCTCAAAAGTAGTCCCTCAATCCAACAATGACAACCTTGATTTTCTGTTGCAGAGGCCAACCTTGCTGTGACCTTTTTGTGTTGTACCTAAACAAGTGTAAGCAATTACTTTGCTCTAATCCCCCCGCAGGGACAGTCCCTAAGGGATGCCTTAGTCCACAATTGGCCCCCAGGTCTCCTCTATGCTTTTCCTCATTGCCTTTAATGAACAAGTTTATACAGAAAGCAAGAGAGTGCAAGGCCAAGCTAATCCTTATTGCCCCCTTCCGGCCTTGACAGACATGGTTTTCCTTCCTGTGATCTCTATTAGTACATCCTCCATGGATGCTGGATCACTATTTAGATCTATTGGCACACCCCGCCGGACTGCCTTCTTCTGAACCAGAAAGCCATGAAGCTAACTGCCTATTTCCTCCAATTTTAACCTTAGCCAGAGTTTCCAGGTTTCCTTCAAAGGTTGTTTAGGTCATATAAGCGTCCCAAAAATGGAACACTATGAAAATATACCACAGCAAATGGAAAAGATTTTCTATTTCAGCTGCCTCCAGGGGCTTAGATACATTTTCAGCCCTCATTCCTTCCAGTTTAGAATTCCTATTGGAGCTTTTTCATAACAGGTCTAGTTATTCAACTATCGAAGAAATGGCAGCCATCTGTAGCTTCTATATATGTCAAAATGCAGCTCTGTAGCTTCTTTGAGAATTTCTAAGGCCTTGTAGAAAGGAACCTTTTTCTTTTGTCTCCTTTCAGAGATCCGGTACCTTCTTGGAATATTACCATCATGATCTGATAGTGTTCTTTTCATTCTTCCACAATGTGTGGGTACCATATCCAACCTCAGATCTGACTTGGTCACATGAACTAGACTTTGAATCCAACTGTCAAGCTCCTCCCTCTACCCACAATGCTCTAGTGAGCCAACACTACCTCAGATCTTGTTTGCCACCATCTTGCACAGATGCAGATTCCTCTCTCAATCCTAAATTGAATAGGGTTTTGTAGTTTGTTTCCAGCCTTTTTTCGTAAGTGGTTATCCTTTTTCTGTTTTTACTGTACTATTTCCCTTTACAGGATTAACTCACGGACAACTCCTCCAGAGGCAGAGGAGGGAGTTAAAATGAAAGACACTGTCCTCATAGCAGAACAGGGCTGCAAAACCAGGGTTTCCAGGATTCTTTTTTGAATAGACCCTTTCAATGCTTCTGAAGGGTTGCCCGACTGCGCACCTCTGGAGGCAGTTGGGGGGGGGCACTTGTCATTGCACCCAGATGCCTGGGCTTCAATAGCAAAAGATTCTTGGGTGCTAAAAATAGTATCCAGAGGTTATTTTATTTCATTTTCCCAGATTCCCCCAAACAAAAAAAGAAAGCTTCCCAACATCCCACCCAGTCAGAGAGAAGTCGCAGCTCAGAAGATTCAAAAGCTGCTAGACAAAAGGATCATCTAGGAGGTCCCACCAGACCAAAGAGGATTTGGAACTTACTCAAGCTTTTTTTAGTGCCAAAGAAGACAGGGGACCTGAGACCAATCTTGGCTCTAAGCAGCCTGAACTAATCTCTAAAGAAGTCTTAAAGTTCCGAATGGCCACAGTTCAGTCCAGTCTGCCCTTTTTAAGCAAGGATGATTGGACAACCTCAGGATCAATACTATCACATCAAGATGAACAGATGATACCAAAGATTTCTGCACTTTCATCTGCGAGCTAATCACTGTCAGTTCAGAGCCCTGCCCTTTGGTCTCACAACAGCCCCCAGGGTGTTTACCAAGTGTATGGCAGTGGTAGCAGCTCACTTGAGACTGTGGGGATTCTGAGTGTTTCCATATCTAGATGATTGGCTCCTCACCGCCCTGACCAAGCAACTCTTAGAGCAGTCCAGGGACTATTTGCTCCAACTTTGCCAAAACCTGTGCATTTCAGTCAACACCTCCAAATCTCATCTACAACCTGTATAGAGTCTGTATTTCATAGGTGGCCATTTGAACACAATAAGTCAGATGGCCTCCTTCCCTGTGCACCATGTAGACACAGTCAAGTTTCAGGAACAGCAGATTCTTGTCCACCCTTCTCCTCCAGCCAGACTTGTCCTTCAGGCTTTAGGTTTGATGACAGTGGCCATAATTTTAGTTCCTATGGCCTGCTTCTGTATGCGATTCTTCAATGGACTGTAGCTGTTCAATGGTCTAGTCTGCACCAACTGCTGTCTTTTCCAAACTCACTCAAATATGCAAGGATGATCTTCGCTGGTGGATTCACTTGGATGGACTTTACCTTGGTCATCCCTTTATTCTGCCTCCTCCAGTAGCCCCAGTTACCATGGACACCTCCCATTTGGGGTGGGTGGATTATTTCTTGGGACAGACCATCCAATGTACGTGGTCTTCCAAGATACCAATTTGCATATCAGTGTTCTAGAGATGAGAGCGGTCCTACTAACATTGCAGGCCTTTCAAGATGTTCTCCCTCCTCTAGGGACTATTGCAACACAAATGGACAACATGTCTATAGTCTGGTGCATCCTCAAATGAGGGTACCCGATCTCACTCCCTTTGTCGAGAGGCAGTAACAGTGTGGCAGTGGGCAATCTCCTCCAGCCTCTTTGTTATGGCAATGCACATACCAGGGAAATCCAATATATTTCTGGAAAACCTCAGCAGGTCCATTCTGATGCCTCATGAGTGGTCTCTCAATCAATCAGTGGTGAAGAAGACTTTCTGTCATTGGGGCCAACCTTGCTGCGATCTCTTTGCATCTCCCCACAACAGCAAGTGCAGCAGTTTCTTGCTAATCCCCCCACAGGGGTAGTCACCAAGAGACGATGTAGTTCACATTTGGTCCTCCAGTCTCCTTTATGCTTATCCCCCATTACCTCTGATTCCAAAATTCTTACAGAAAGCACTTTGGTTAAAGAGCTCAGTTATTCTCGTTGCCTCCTTTTGGCCTCACCAAGTGTGATTCTCCTTTTTTTGGTCTCATCTTTGATATCCTCCATGGATACTAGACCTGAATCCAGACCTTCTGTCACATCCCTCAGGGATAAAGCATTCCAATATTCCAGGCCTCAAACTAACTGCATAGTTTTTCCAACTCCATTGATAGCTAGACAACCCAAGCATTCCTCCCCAGTACTTCAGATACTTCTATCTTCACAGAAAGCTTCTACAAGGAAGATCTACAGGAGTAAATAGAAAATATTTTAAATTTGGGCTCTTCAGAAGGAAATTGACTCATTTACTGCTCCTATATCTTAAATTCTAAAGTTTTTAGCAGCTGTTTTTCAAGAAAGTTTTATTTTTTCCATAATCAAAGTCCAATTAGCAGCTATATGTAATTTTCACTTGGGAGTAAATGCATCCTCCTTAGCTTCTTCCAAATTGTGCATGGCCTTTCTGAAAGGCACCTTCTTACTTATTCCTCCAGTGAAAGGCAGGTCACCTCCTTGTGATTTAGCAATTGTACTCCAGGGGTTGATCCAAAGCCCCTTCTAACCTTCAGCTAATGTTTTGTCTTGGAAAACAGCATTTCTAGTAGTTATTACATCTGCTGGGCAGATTTCTGAGCTCCAGGCTCTTGCTTCCAAATCTCCTTAAAATGCTTTTCACAAAGACCCTTAAAAAAACATCTTTTTTATCTAAGATAGCATCTGAATCTAATATCAACCAACCAAGTCATTTGTCTGTCTTTTTCCCAAAATTTTCAAACAAAGGAGAGCGCATAGTACATCTCTTAGATGTGCATAAACAACAATATTTTTATCTACACAGGACAAAAGGTTTCTGGAAATCAGAACAGCTGTTTATTTCTTTCTCACCAAACAGATTGGGATCATCAGTTTCTAAAGTTACCCTGGCCAAATGGATTGCCGATTGCATGTCTTTCGTATATTCTCAACAAGGCCTATCCCTTCCAAAGCCTCCTAAAACACATTCTACTAGATCCATGGCCATTAATTCAGCCTTTTGGTCTAGGATTTCCATTGATGACATTTGTGTAGCAGCTACTTGGTTTAATGCTCATACCTTTATTGATCATTACAAGCTAGATTTGACTTCCAGAAGCAGAGCTGCATTTGGTTTGGCAGTTCTCTGGAATATCTTACCATGTGAGCCACCCAAGATTCATGTAGTTGAAGACTGTGTCCTACATGTTGAGGAAGAATGAAAAGGACAACATTAGATATTAAAGTTTTGTCTCACCATAACTGTGCATCTGTGTGTTGTCTATTTTCATTCTTCAACTCCCCACCCTCCTTCCCCCTTCCTTATTCTTCTACAGTGACCTTGTTGATCTTATTTCTTTTATTTATTTATTTTATATTTCTTGACCAGGTTTGTCTGACTGGGCTACAAATACCCATTTTCAGCAGAGGCCCAAGGAGAAAAGCTCCAACATAAAATAGAAATTTTACATATTGAAAAAATATAGAAATACATTCATCAGTACCACAGATTACTGCAGTACAGTGCCACACATTACTTTATCAGTACCACACATTATTGCATTACAGTGTCATACATTAAACTGTGGCAAGTCAAATACATATAAATACATTCATCAGAAGGATACATTCATAATTACATATTATATACATAATAGTGCAATAGTTGCATAGCTGAAATATTTTACTACTTATATTTGTACAGTGATGTACCAAGAGGAGAAGATAAAGTAGTAAGTTTGTTTATTGAAGGAAAGGAAGAGAGAAGATAGGTAGAAGGTTATAGGGGAGTGTTTATGGGGGATGATTATATTGGCAAGTCCATTTTTCATGAAGGTATTTTTTTGTAGCGGTTTTGAATTGATTGGGATGTTCAAAGGATCTTATATCTAGTCGTAGGCTATTCCAGGCCTTGGAAGGGTTAAAGCTATAGACTAGGTGACCCATTTTGGTCCTTGGTTTGTAGATTTTAGTAGGCCTTGTTCGGAACTGCTGAGTAATCTAGTGGGTAGGTAATGAGAGATTAGAGATGAGATAGTTGGATAAAAAGAGGGTTTGTAGAGAATGGAATAAATAATCTGAAACTGATTATACTGAAGCAGGTTAGGTAATTGTAGCCAATGTAGTTCTTTTAGTGAGAGACAGTGATGGGATTTGTAAGAATTTTGGGCAGGAAATCTGGCAATGCTGTTATAAGTTGTTTCTAACTTGTTTAGTAGTCCAGTCTTGAGGCTGGTGAGAATTTGGGAGCTAAGTGGGTACGAGGTTGGCATTTGAAAGGGTTAGTTTTGCTGTTTTGGTAAGATTTTTTTGTTTCTATAGAGACCTAGCTTGAGATGTGTTTTTCAGATACAATTATTGACGTGTAAATCAAAGGTTAGTCTATCATCAATAGTAACACCTAAGAGTTTTGTACTGGTGTCCATCTGTATTTGAGTATTATTTTGTGACAGTATGGAGAGGGAAGACTTTATGTGGTTAAGGTTTTTAGGGAGAAAGAGTGGTAATTTAGTTTTCTTTGGTTTAAGGATAAGTTGGTTTTCAGATAGCCAGTTTTCTACAGAGTTAAAAGAGGACTGTGTGTCTGGTTTTAGTTGAGTTGGTGATTCAGCAATAGTGATAAGTGTAGAATCATCTGCGTATTGTATCAGTGAGGATCCAGGATAGGAAGAGTAGAGAAGATTGGTAGAGATGTTAAAAAGAAGTGGCCCAAGGATGGAGCCTTGCGGAACACCCATTTTAACAGGAAGAAGAGGGGAGAAAGCTGAGAGCCATTTGACTGATTGGAGTCTATCAGAGAGATAGCTGTTAAACCAAGATATGGTGAATGGAGAGAAGTGTAAGCTTGCTAGTTTAAGGAGAAGACGTTTATGAGAGACTGTATCAAAGGCTTTAGAGAGGTCAGTGAAGAGACAGGAAATAATTACTGTCTCTAGCTAGTGATACAGAGTTTAGGAAAGACAGGAGAGCTGTTGTGCTGTGCATGGGATGAAAGCCATGTTGGGTAGGTGTGAGTAGATTTTCTTGCAGAAGGTAGTGTAAGACTTGATTGTGTATACATTTTTCCAGAGTTTTGGAGAGTGGTGAGAGTATGGCTATTGGTCTAAAATTAGTTATATCTGTGGAGTTTCCTCCTTTGTGTATTGGAAGGGTGTAATATTGCTTCCAGATGAAAGGGACTGTGGACTCTGTAATAGAGCAGTTTATTAGAATAAAAACTACTGATAGAAGAGTTTGAGCTATTAGGTCTATTATTGTTGGTGGGATGGTTTGTGTCTTGATTTAGTAATTTGGATATTGACTCTATAAAGTAGTTGTTACATATGGAGGCAGTTTCCTCATGTGTTTTGTCAGGATGGGGGTTAGGGGCATTACAGCATTTCCTGATGTTTCAGGGCTCATACGTTCTGTCACAGCAGAATCTAGTGGTAGACAGGCTCATACTCTGGATCTGCTCACACAGTAGCAGGGGAGATGAGTGCACTCAACTTAGAAAAATTTCTACTGACATCCTGAATGATATCATGATACCTTTTAGGCACTTGTTCCATGAAGATATGCAGCAGGTACTGAAAGAGTTAAGAAAACCTACAACTAGAAAATCTTATGTTTACAAGTACAAGAGGTTTTCTAGGTGGTGCCTAACAGATATCAGAGGGCACAGTATGATATGTATCCCTCTGGTTTTAAAATATTTGTATGAGCTCCTCAATGATGGCTTATCTTATGCATCAGTCAAGGTGCATCTTGCAAACATCTCAGCTTATCTGCCCATGGATCCTTCTCTTTCATCTCTTTTTGTGGTCAGTTTATGAAAGAAGAGTGTTGCATTTGAGACCCCCTCAAAAGCAAATTCCTCCTCCTTGGGATTTCAGCTTTGTTCTTGAAAATCTAAATCTAATATGCAACATCAACAAAACTTGCTGGAGAGACGGGTTTATCTCCCAGAGGCTGCCCCATTTCTGGAATAGACTTCCCATACATGTCAAACGGAGTACCTCGCTGACCTTCTTCAAGCTCAACCTTGATGAGTGGGTGGGAAACCACATACTTGTCCCAGGGGTTCCACCTTTGTCCCTCATTGACAGGGGTGACAGGTGCTAACTGAGGTTACTTTTTTGGGGATAAACTCTTAGCTAGGCTTGTAAGGGCCTCAGGGCCATTACCCTAGTAACCTCCTATGATCCTATGAAAAATTTGACCTTATTTACTTTTGAACCTGCCTTTTAGTTTGATTTGAGGTTTATCACTTGGAAAACTGTTTTACTTATTGCTCTAACATCTACAAGGTGAATCTCTGAGATGCAGGCTCTCATGGTGGGCCAACCTTATCTAATTTTCCATAAGGACAGGGTTGTTTTACACACTAATCCTTCTTTCATGCCAAAAGTTGTTCCTGAATCTACCCTAAAACAAGCTATCAGTCCCTCAGTTTTCTTTCTAGAACCTAAAAAACAAGGAAGAGAAGATTATGCATACCTTGGATGTAGGCAGGCAGTTCAGGTCCTACCTTGACAGAAATTACAGAACTAAGCCCTTCAGGAAAGCTTAGTGGTTATTTATTTTGTGTTTGGGGCTAAGAAGGTCAACTGGTCTCTAAACAAACAATTGCTCATTGGTTGTCCTAAATTATTGTTTTTTGTTAATCCCACCATGGTAAATCTGTTCAAGAAAAGATTAAGGCACATTCCACCAGACCCTTAATCTTTTCAGTGACATACTGAAATAGAATGGATCCTGTAAGCATTCAAGACTCAGCAACTTGATCTTCTGTTTGTAACTTTACAAAGCACTGCAGATTGGATTCTTTCTCCAGAAAGTTCCGGAGTAGGCTTTGCAGGAGTCATTCTCCAGGTCTCCTGGATCTAATCCTTCCTCATTCCAGGAAGGTTAAGCTTTGGGAATCTAACCATATGCTACTGAGGCAATGTGAAGGGTGAACATAGTACAGTTGCATAAGTTTTACTTAAATGTAACATTAGATGTTCAACTGTTACACTGCCTCAGTTACACCCACCCACCATCCCACTTATTTTGTATATGGTTCAGTGGTATCCAACCTTGTTTTGTTGTTGGTTGGTGTTGGTTGTATGTGTTGGTGTTTTGTGGCTGCAAATTTCTTGGTTTCAGGCAATTTTTGCTTCTGGTCCTTCTTTGTTCATCCTACTTACCACTAAAAGCCTAAATAACTGACTGTGACAGGTATTACACAATCACCTGTTACAGACAGTCAGAGGAGGGGATTTTGAGCTCTGGGAAGCAGCCAGTTTCTGCAGACACAGAAGCCATATGCCACTGAGGCAGTATGAAAATTCAAACATCTGCTGTTACAGGTAAGTAGGATTTATACAACTTTATCATGCAAAGTCCTGCTCAATTTGGGAGGTGAGCACTGTTAATTGCTTGAAAAAGCAAGAACTTTTAGGTGTGCCTGCTTCAAAGTGTATATGGCTAGACATTTTGTGGTTTCCATGACCACTTGTCTAGTATTGTTCCAATGAGGGTAGGGGTGGGGCTGATTATAGGAAATGCCATTTGTGGAAGTGAGTGATTGTCCTTCACAGGGGTGAAAAAATAAGAAAACCACAAATCATCCCTGATGACTGCCTTAATGGTGTCTCCCAGTTACCAGGTGATGGGTAATGAATAAGCCGATTGGCTGTCAGGGACAAAGTGAGAAAAAAAACAGTAACAGACTGCTTTCACAGCATATGTCTGTACTCTTATACTGTTAAACATCTGTTTGCCTAAATTAGTGGCTGGACTGGATCAGCATAATTGATCATGTTGGCATTGCATTACAGGTAATGTTTGCTACATGTATTCTTTATGAATTGTGACAGTAACATTTATATTTTACTGCTGCAGATTTTGCCATTTATGTATACTATAGTAGCAAAGCTGCTGAGTATCCTGGCATGCATTTGCATCAGTGTTTCTGGCTGCTATACTCAGCATATCCAGCAAAAGGAGCACTACTGTAGCTAACATAGTTATCTACAGCAACTGATACAGGCATGCATCAATTCTTCCAGCAGGAGCTCACAGCCAGACAAGAATTTCCATTGTGAGGCAGGTTTCTTTCCCACACCATTGATGTCAGCACTGAAGCATGGTTGTAATGTGCTAACATCCAGTAGCATCTTTTATAGTCACTGCTTTGTTTGGACTGGCACAAATGGAACTGGATCATATAATTACATAACAATTTGTTATATATTAGCATAGTGACAACAGGTCATATAACTGAAGGCTTAAAACCACATGGACAAGTTGGTCGCTGTAGCATCAGTTGTACCCACCATGTAGAAGTGTGCTTCTGCATTGCATTTGTGTATAGTACAGAAGATGATTGTGCTTGGCTGGCTGGCACTGACATGGTGTTTTGGAGTTGCAGGTGCCTGATAGAGCAGCTACTCCTTGCGAACATTAGAATGTAAATCTGTAGGCTTGTATACACAAGGAAATTATATTTGGATTGCTTTCCTGCACATTGTTATTACAATGGCTGCAGCATGTGGGACATATCACTTATTCATGCAACAAATGTCAGACTGATGGAATATATGAGGCAGTATAAAGAAAAGGATCAGGAATGTGTCATCAGATCTCATTCTGACATCAGTATTAATACAAGGATGCTGACATAGCTGCTTTTACTTCACAAGCAGAAAGGCACCCTTCTAATCCGGTATTTGGTTGAGGTTCTTTTTACAAAGCAAAGTAGCTCTGCTTGACTATGGAACAATGGATGTGTGCATGCATGCTATAATCTGGCCAGGCTATAGGATATTTTTCATGATGCTTTCAAATGTATAACTACTTCATAAGTGTGAAAGCCTGTACTTGTTCCTGTCACATTTAATCATCCTTTGCATGTAAATTTGGGGGTTGTATCACTCTCCATATTAACGCATTTGTTTATATTCAGGACGATTAATAATTTTCTGTCATTAGGGTACAGTGGAACCTTATGGCTCTGACTACAATGTAGATGATTGTGATGTTTAGATATGTCAGACCACTCAAACTGGAAGACAGTTGTCTGTGCTGCGTACACATGCAAAGCTAATGATACTAGTTATCATCTATGGATGCAACCAGGAACCTTGTTGCTGCCACTTGTGTAGTGTAGGTGCCAGCTTTTGTGACTACTGTTATGCCTTGTTAAAATCTGTTAGTCAGCTAGAGTGCATACCCCAGGGGCAACAGCTGCAAACCTTCTTCCTCTTAGCCCACCCCCACCCCTTTCATCCATTTCACTTTTGATAATTTGCTGTATGTTAAGGTATTGATTGTTTTATTACAGTTGCTGTGGGTGCAGCCCTTTCATCCGTTTCACTGTTGATAATTTGCTGTATGTTAAGGTATTGATTGTTTTTTTACAGTTGCTGTGGGTGCAGCCCTTTCATCCGTTTCACTTTTGATAATTTGTTGTATGTTAAGGTATTGATTGTTTTTTTACAGTTGCTGTGGGTGCAGCCCCGCTCCGTATCATTTCCTTTATACCTAACCACCTGTTTCCTCCTACCCAAACACTCCTCCCCTTCCTGTTCCTCACAAACACTCCAGCCTAGTTCCTGCCTCTAACATAGAATCCTTGCCTCCTCTACCACCTCTGTATACACACACCATCCTATAACCATTAAGTATTACCTATAATTAATATTTTTAACTGCAGTAAATACGCATATCTGAACTTAGTACAAATAAATTGGCAATATATAATTCAATTCATCTTATCCATAGTCAAGAACATCATTACAGATACAGTAGTAAGTATCCCCCCCGTATTTACTAATTCACTATCTCTGCTACCCTCTCTTAACTTGAGGATACCAATTAACTGACCAATACTTCTTGGCCATACTGCAGCTCCCTAACACATAAAATGATAACTCTTGCACTGGCCATACTCTCCATCACTTTTCTGTAGCCGTATACCCAGCATTACCTGATGCTTATATAGCTCCTAAGTCCCTAATATCACTTCAACTTGTAGTTACAGACAACTCCCATTAGCAAGTCTTACACTCTCATCCATCCATCACTTCAAATCTCTTACCCCTCTTAACAACAAACTCCCACATACGCCTAATACTGCAGCTTTAATACAACACCAATCTCACTCATTCATAGATAGTTCCCTTACATGTAACACATTCTTTCTGAAACTAGATAACATGGGTTACACACATCCAACCCAACTACTAGAAACATCATTCTACCCTTTAATAATCTTCACCCTACTCCTGCTTTCCATCCTGTCCTCCTACCACACTCAACTTCATAACCACACCACATCCCCATGGCAAACAAAATCCATAGACAATCCCATCAAACTAAAAAACTTCCTTATATCGCCATGCGACCTTACCTCTTCCCAAGCCTTCTCTTACTCACGCATTAAACTGAAAATCAAAACTACCCTCTCTCTTCTCAAAGATAAACTAAAATAATTCACAAATTGAACAAACTGTAGCTACACCTACTCCATAAACTCACTTGCAGTGGTGATATACATCTCACTCCAGGACCCAAAACATCAATCAGCCCAAACTTAAATCAGCTAAATCCCCTACATCACAGACCTACCTCAGCTCTCCTCTTCTTAAACATTAATGTAAGAAGTATACTTAATAAAATTCATGACCTTCATGCCCTACTAGCTCTATACAAACCAGATATTGCTGTGTTAACTGAAACATGGCTCAAACCACAACATCACAATAATGAGATTATTGCCCCGGGTTACAACACTATCCGAAGAGACAGATCAGAGAAAAAGGGCGGAGGTGTTACAATATATTCCAAAATCATCTTGCCTTAGAACAACTAGATTACAATAACCATGAATTCAAAGATGTAGAACTAATCCTTGCCAAATTAAAAATAAGTTCCAACAAACATATAATTATTGCAGGTGGCTATATACCACCAGGCAATAACATCACTGTAATGGAAATCCTGCTTAATTGGACCTCCAACTCCCTTCCACATGAAACCATACTATTAGGAGACTTCAATATTGACTGGGATCACTGCTCCAGACATAACCCCTCTGCCTTCATAAACCTTCACAGGTTTACTCAAACTATAACTACACCCACTCGAATTGACAAAACTTCCAAACGCCAGTCCATCTTAGACTGGATCCTGGTATCTGACCCCACTCTTGCACAGCAATCTGGTTGTCTTCCAGATACCCTAAGTGACCATCATCCAACCTACCTAATTAGGAACAGATCCCAAACCATCAACCAACCTGTCCTCAGAGTAGTTAGAAACAAAAAAAAAAAAAACTTTATAGCTACTGATCTCATCAATACTGTAAAAAGCTGAAACTGGACCCCCCCCCCCCCCCCCCGTAAAACATCTACCACTAGACGATGTCGTCGAGTACTTTAACACAACCATCACAAAAATCTTAAACCATCATGCACCCCCTAGAACCATTAGAATAAAAACTAACTATGCCCCATGGCTAAGAAAAGATACTAAACTATAATGAAAGAAAGGGACAAGGCCTGAATTCAATATCAGAAAAACAAAACCACTACTTTGAGACAAAACTATGTAGAGCTCCATAACAAAGCCAAAAAACAAATCAAACTAGACAAATCCAGCTACTATACAAGCATGCAAGAAAAATATGCTCACAACCCACAAAAATTCTGGGCCTCAATAAATGGTATACTGCATCCAGGAAAGTCCACAACTCCAACCCCTGTGCTTCCAAATAACCATGAAAACATTCCTACTCAGTTTAACAAATTCTTTACCGAAACAGTCCAGACCCTTGCCAGTGCCCAAAATAGTACTAGCAGCCCCACACCAATAACTACCCCAACCCACCCCAATATACAAAACAATAGCCCCAGTTTTCGCCTCCACTCTGTATCCACCAAATCAATATCTAAACTCCTTGGTAAACTTAAACCAACCACTGTAGCAGCTGATAAGCTGCCAGCAGACTTCCTTCGGATCTCAGCTGAAGCTGTAGCCTATCTTGTCTCTTTTCTGATAAACAGATCTCTCTCAGAATGCAAAGTCCCCACCTCATGGAAAACATCATAATTCCACTGCACAAAGGAGGCAACTCCTTAGAGCTCACTAACTATCGCCCAACAGCAATCCTATCACCTTTATCCAAAATATTAGAAAGAGTTGTTCATACTCCACTAATACAGTACCTCCAGTATAACAACCTACTGTCCATATCCCAGCATGGCTTTAGACCTTCCCATAGCACCACAACAGCACTACTATCATTCCCAACATAGTTAACCACCACAGAAACAAGGGTCTATTTGTTTCTTCCATATTCTTAGACCTATCAAAAGCCTTTGACATGGTAAACCACAGTCTGCTTCTTGATACCCTATCCACCCTAAATATAAGTCCCTCTTCTATATCATGGTTCAACAGCTACTTATCTGCCCATCAGCAAGCAGTCCTGTGGCAGGACCAATTATTACCCCTGTTACCAGTAACCCATAGGAGTCCCTCAAGGATCCATCCTTGGCCCATGGCTGTTCTCTCTATTTACAAATCAGATTTCTTCATCCTCTCCTACTGCCTCAATAGTACAATATGCAGATGACACTACCCTCATATGTACTGCCCCTACCCTTAGTGAACTGCAAACCCTTACCCAAAATAACTTTACACTAGCTGAAACTTGGTTCACTAGCATCAAACTTCTTCTTAATCCCCCAAAAAACAAACTAATTCTTTTCAGCCATGGCAGATCTCCTCCCCTAAATAATAATTTCACCATTAGCTCCAAAGAAAACATTCAAATCAGTCCAACCACACACACTAAACTGCTAGGCATAGAAACAGACAATAACCTGAGGTTCGATATCCACATAGCACAAACCATTAAGAAAGTTAATAAAAAACTTGGTCTCCTCTACAGGAACAAACAGTTTATGACAAAACACACCAAAGTAACCATCGCAAGGACTCCTCTTCTATCCACCCTCCTCTGTGCCTCTCCCATCTTAACCAATCTCAGCAAACTGATCTAAATAAAATGGAATCTTGCTACAACAAGATTGCCAAGTTTGCTACTGAAGCCTCATATAGGTCCCACCACTGTCTATCCCTTAAGCAACTCAACTGGCTTGAGTTGCCTCATATACTTCTACTCAATCAACTCTCTATAGCACACAAACTCTACTAGCTTCCTGAGATAACTCCAGCACTTCAGCACCTAATTCATCCCCACATTCCCTCTAGAGCCTTAAGATCTAGTAACCAGAACCTCATAACTGTCATCAAACATAAAAATGAAGCTGGTAAGTCCTTCTTTGCCAACACCATTGCAAAAACCTGGAACACACTACCAAGCCAAATAACTTCTACCACCTCCTTTAGTCCATTCAAAAAACTCCTGAAAACCCACTATCAAAGTAACTGGCTATGCTCACGCCACTCACCAGGCTAATCTATACTAAAAGAATTTGTCAGTGTACAGCTGTGTATAAACAGTTTCTCCCCTAAAAGCTTCCAAACCCATATACATGTACCTTACAAAACTTATAACTGCAAAAGAAAAAATAATGTACCTATGATTGTCTACTGAAAGAAATGTTAATCACTAGCATGATGTCCTGTTGTGTGTCTATAAGCTATATGTATGTTTGTTAATCACCAGCATGTTGTCATGATGTGTATATATCCCATATGTATGTATGTTCTACTTCATTTTACTCTCATGTAATGTATTGTAATGTGGAGCTTTTCTCCCCAGGCCTCTGCTGAAAATGGACCTGTGTCCAGTTGGACTTTCCCGGTAAACAAATGTAAAATAAAATAAATAGAATAAAATAAATAGCTATAATGAATGCCTACCTACCCAAACCTATATGCTGAGCATACAGACAGTACCTCATATTCACTATCAGCATTGGGCATGTTGAACATTCCTTTATGCAGTGTTGCAATGTGGTCTATCCAGTATGCATGGGATGTTGGACACCTGTTTAGCACATCTTTTCCAGGGTTTACCTTGCCTTACTAGTGATTGATCTACATATGGGTTGTTCCCCTTCTTTTATTGAGTATGTTAGCCTGGGTTATGGTTTGGGCATGTCATCTTTGCTTGTTACCAACTGTGTATCTCTCTCTCTCTCTCTCTGTATATATGTGTGTGTGCATATATATATACATACACATATATATATATATATATATATATATATATATATACTTTTACCTTTTTCATGAAAAAAATATATATATCTATAGCTGTGTGTGTGTGTGTGTGTATGTATATATACATATATATATATATATATATATATATATATATATATATATATATATATATAGGATAGGTTTACTTTGAAAATTACGAGTACAGGTATGACGAAAATGGGAATATCGAACCACAGTTGGTTGATTCTCATTTTCACCAACCTGCACCATTGCGAGTGTGCAGTTTAGTGAATGCTACTGTGCATTCACATATATGTCATCGGAGTTATGACTACAGATCGTGGTACAGTGGGGATCGGGAAGTTAGCCTTTTCCCCACTGTAGTGCAATCTCAAAACTGGAATATATTACTTGCAGAGGGTGTGGGGGGTACACCCCCCACATGGGGGGGTGCAGAGGGTGCACCCCCCTACAAAAACATAACATTATGCGATATGCAGTAGTGACGAGCAACACAGAATGTCGAAAGTGTAAATTTGAATGTTTCACTATATGCACTTGGACATTCTGTCCTAATTAATATGCTGCATGTCACACATCTGAATCGAAAATGTGAATGGATTTTATGTACTTCGATATTCTCATAGTAAACCATATATATATATATATATATATATATATATATATATATATATATATATATATAGACACACATATACTTTGACCTTTTTCATGAATTATTGCTATTCCTCTAAGCTGCAAAAATATATAAATAACAGGGGGTTGAGGCACGGAGAAAGCCATGACTCACATGAATATTGATATTTCTCGAGTGCATGTGTTTAGAGCTTTTCTGTACTTGAATTGATGGGGTTCCTGTTGAGATGTACAAGCAGTTATCTTTAAGACTCATGCATACCTGTCAGACATAGTGGGCCCATTTGTCACATATTTTTAAAAGGTGCATTCCTATCTACATTTGGAACTGATGCCGCAGTCACCATACCTCAGATAGTGAAAATAACAGGACTATGGCAGTACCTTACTGTTGGCTGGTTAAAGTGGACAGACATCTTTTTCAAGTTGCATTGATACTGATCTGTACAGCCAATACACATAATGTCAAGTGGGCTGTATGTGTAGCAATGGATTCACTATGTAATTTCGAAATACTGAAATCTCAAATTTCAGTATTTCGAAATTACATAGCCGACGACACCAAACACCGAAACCCAAAAACCACGAAATTCAAAATCCCGATGCTACACTACAGATACAGCACACACAAACACATACACACCACTTCCCCCAACTCAAATATAATATCCTATACTACAGATAAGCAAGCCCCCCTGCACCCCCCACACCTCCCTACATATATATACTAACTCTAAGATTGCACAACCAGACACACACAAGCAGCTCACTCCCACACATTATCTATACCCTCGCACACACACATCACAGTCAAAACACTCACTGACAGACACTAAAGCCCCTAACCAACAGGCATACACATGCATACTCAAACTCACATCTTGCCATTCACACACCACAACACCAGAAACGCTAATTAGAAAATCTCCATACTTTCGCGCTTCTGGTTTACTGGTATTTCAAGACTTCGGTATCTTCATTTCTAAATATTGAAATTCAGGATTTCAGTATTTTGAAATTAAAAAGGGAACCAGTAGCAACATAGGCAAATTGCTGCTAACCCAGAAGAGGGTACTTCTCTTGTTAGCTATTTTCAGTCAGTGGCTCACAAGACACAGTAGACTAGCATATGCTACTTGAGGGTTATTGATTACATCCAAGCACCCGTGGAGTTGCTGACAGAGAATAGGCTACATGTGTATCATTGTAATTGTTCTGTGTGATTGACATGTGGAGCTGCACTGTGATTCTTATAATGCACAAATACTGCTTGTTAAACATGAATCTACCCAGTTACTCAATACAGCTGCTGCTGACACTGTGTAGGGGCTGTATGCAGTGGAGATGAGTGTACATGGATGACATACAAGGAAGTTTTAAAACAAACATGCAAACATATGACACATGTTGGAGATCATTTCTTCTCTAAGGGTCTATATTACTTTGTCAAACATTCACTTCAGTGAACATCTGTTCAACAAACACAAAACAATGAATGGTTCACATCCATGAATGGTTTACCCAGGAAACAGAATTACTTGGCCAGCACTTCAAATTTGCACACACTGCAGTATATCAATCCCATCCAGGTGGGGGGCTGCACGCCCACACTCCCCTACTTATATATACCAACTTCGAGATCACATTACAGTGTGGCAAAGGGCACATTTCTGAACTTGACCAACTAACAATGTTCCCTGGGTAAACCATTCACTGATGTGAACGTTCACTTAAATGAATGTTTGCTGTTTTGTTCATTGAACAGACATTTGCTGAAGTGAACATTTAACAAAGTAATATAGATCCCTTCCCTACATATGGTCTAAATCGGTCTCACAACAGGTACAATGCAGCCAGTAGCAAGCATTTCAGTTATCATTTATTAAAGCAAGTGTATCACATTTAACTGCAAGTTGTGTAGACTACACATAAGGACATGCTTTCCTCATTTCAAAGTGTTCTGCGGCATTATCCTTGAATACATCCTTTAGCAGCCAGCAAGTGAAACTGCTACTAAACATGATATGGGAATGGTGGCTCTGACTGCCTTATATATACATACATACATATATATATATATATATATATATATATATATATATATATATATATATATATATTCACTTCCGATGCAAAACGCATAATTTCCTCCACTGTTGTGTCGGGTCTTAGAGCTGCAACCTCTGACTGTGTTTATGTACTATATGCTGTAGAGTTTTTTGAGTGATGCATTTTTCCACTACGGTTGCACTGATTTAAGAATAACTGCTGTCAGATGATAGTCTTTGCTTTCTTATACCTCTTCCCACCTGTTTTTATTTAAACATTTTTCTTTTTTCTCCCATTCCTTCCCTTCAATTAACAGTAGCCACTCTGTCTCCTGAAGCTACGAGTGACACCCCCCCAAGACATAACCTCCTGGCTTAAGACATAAAGATAAAAACAAGAACACTGCCAGGACATCCATTTCTGCCATGGGACTTTAATGCATGTTAATTGCTACTGAACTATTCTTAATTTTAACCTCAAATTATGTTAAGGGTACAGTAAAAGGGTACTGTTCTACAGTAATTCGCTAGTGTAAGTGGTGTGCACAATGAGCTAGAGAGTCTACGACTTTTTCTTCCTTCCTCCTTCCCTCTGTATAGTGTAATATCCTGATGCTGCAACCCCTGTGGAAAAGTGAACACCATAAAGCAGTCTGAAATATACCCATTTCTCCTTTAGCCTTGCTTCCCCAGAAAACATTTTTCCTACCTGATTGTTTTTGTTAGTCACAGCAATTTTCGGGATCTTGGTCCAACCCGCTCCGGGTTCACTCTGCTCCCCTACCCTACCTCCATTCTCACCCACTCCCACTTTCATTAGGTTTATACTTCCTGTAGCCCCTCCTTTTCCTCCACCTGACCAATCCCATTCCAAACATCATTAACATCCCCTTCCCTTTCCCGCCACTAGCTTTCCATTAACAACACCCATTACTTCCTACCTTAACAATTACTAACATTTCCCACTCTCTATACTCCCATTATGTACCACATACTAACACTTTTATTACTCTTACAAACCCTTAACGCTTCATTACTACTACTACTATCCCTCTTTACCTCCACACACTCAAGACTAAGAATATCTCCTCCAACATCCACAACACTAGCTACTCACTTACAACATAATTTAACCAGTTAGTCCAACATCTCACCATCCCTGTTAGTAAACAACAACCTATATTTAGTCAAATCACACCTCACCCCCATTCATATTAAACTGAAAATTACACTACATTAGCCACAACTACCTTTACTAAACACACGTCCACCACATACCCTACTACATCTCCTCTTAGTACTACCTGAATGTGGAGACATTCACCCCAATCCAGGACCAAATAACCTGTCAAAATACACTACTTCCCCTAAACCCCATGATTTATACTTTGTAACTATTAATGCACAAAGCCTCTGTAACAAAATTACTGAATTCCAGTCTTGGCTTTGTCACCATTCACCAGACATTGGAGCAATAACAGAAACCTGGCTTAAAACTCATATATCTGACTCTGAAATTCTTCCACCAGGCTATAACATTCTTTGTAATGACAGAAACCACAAAAAAGGAAGAGGTGTAGCCCTAATCTATAAAGACTCCTTAACAATAAATAAACATCCCAAACCAGTCCCCACTTTCAATAATATGGAAGTCCTTATAACATCCCTCCATATAAACCTTAACAAACAACTCTGTATTGTTACAATCTATATTCCCCCTGGTCAAAATATCCCCCTCTTAGAAGATTTTCTATGTTGGATTAACCAAAACATCTCCCAGGAAACTATTATTCTAGGTGATACTAAAGTCAACTGGCAAAAACGTAACATCCAAAGCCCCTAACACTAGCAATAATTTCCATAGTTTCACACAACTTGTCACAGAGCCCACACATGCCCTAAACACCTGTGCTGAAGCTACATTAGATTGGATTCTTGTATCCTATCCCCACAACTACACCAATACTAGCACCCTCCCAAACACTCTAAGTGACCACCTACCTGCATACACTCATATAACCTAACTACACATCCCCAAAACACATACATACAAATCTATCAGGAACCTCTCCCACTTTAACCAGAACATATTTATCACTACCCTACAAGGTCAGAAATGGTCCCCATTAAAATCACTACCCCTAGATGATGCTGTTTACCATTTTAATAACATCTTTCTTAGCACACTAAACAGCTTAGCTCCTCTTCGTACAAAACCAACAAAATCTAACCATGTACCCTGGTTAACTAAGCATACCAAGCAAACCCTCTGGTCTAGGGACAAAGCCTGGAAAATCTGGAAAAACTGTAGGACTATACAAAATGAGCAAAACTATAAAAAAAACTTAGAAATGCTGCAAAAAAAACTTATATCTCATAGGAAAACTCATTTCTTCTGACAACTATCCTTCCAAAATAATAACCCAAACAAATTCTGGAAATCTGTATCCTCTCTTCTTAACCCAGGTAACGTTCAAAACTCATCACCCTCTCCTGACAAAGACCCTTACCAGATAGCACAGATATTTAACATCCACATCATTGAAACCATCCAAAAACTAGTCAAGGATCATCCTCAAAAACCAACCCTAGTTCCATAAATAACACACAAATAGACCCCGTATCTACCTCTTTACACACTGTAGCTCCCTGAAGTAGTATCCCACCCAACTCACCCTTCTCACTACAACCTGTACCTACATCCCTAATTCTAAAATTGTTAACCAAACTAAAGCCCTGCTCTCTTTCTGCTGATAACATACCACCTGAATACCTACAACTTGCAGCCAGAGCTATAGCATACCGTTATTATTATTATCAATCGTTCTATCACTGAATCTTATGTGCCCCAACTATGGAAAAAAAATCATAACTCCCACTACACAAAGGTGGTAATGCTCATGATCTTTCAAACTACCGGCCAATCTCCATTCCTCCCCACTAATAAAAATCCTGGAAAAATGCATACAAACCCAAACTCCTACATCACCTCTCCAACAACAACCTCCTTGCTCCCACCCAACATGGTTTCCGGCTGGGTCACAGTACAACCACAACTTTATCCTCCTTTATTGATACTGTGAATAAAGCTCTTGATGCTGGCCTGTCAACCTCAGCACTCCTGTTAGACCTATCAAAAGCTTTTGACACAGTATCATACCCTAAGCTATTACAACACTTAGAAAAACTAGGATGCTCTCCCAGTGTAATAACCTGGTTTTCCTCTTACTTAAATGTTAGGCAGCAGTCAGTTAGATGACAAAACTAACAATCAGAGTCTCTACCAAACAACACAGGTGTCCCCCAAGTGTCCATTTTTGGACCAATACTTTTCAATATATTCATTATTGCTCTAAATAAAGCCTCCCAACAAAGCATATTGATTCAATATGCAGATGATTTGACTATCATCTCCTACTCCTGCAATTTCACAGACCTCCAGAAGATCATCCAAGATGCTTTGTCTTCCATCGAAACCTTGCTAAATGACGCCCAGTTAATGCTAAACCCAAATAAAACTAAACTGTTACTATTCTCATCTAAACCTCCATCTACTGATTTCAAAATCTTTTCTCACAACAAAACAGAAATTGAACAGGTGCAATATGCAAAACTTTTAGGAATTACTATTGATAACAAACTATCTTTTGAACAACACATACTCAATACAGTAAAAAAAAAAAAAAACAAATTGGGCAAACTATACCATCATAAACTTTACATAGAGAAACAAAGATAAAAGTAGCTAACACTTTACTTATCCCATCTGTCTTGTATGGAAGCCCCATTTCCACCAACCTCCATACATCCCTCAGTAATAAGTTGCAATCATGCTACTACAAAATAGCAAAATATGTCTCCAATATGCCCAACCTCACACACCACTGCAATGCTATCTCAAACCTGTCCTGGCTAGAATTTCACCACCATCTCTACTATACTCAATTAACATTTGCTCATAAGCTAATTTTCCAAACTGACAGCTGTCCTGTACTACACTCTGTCTTGCACATGTACACAGCTACTCGAACCCTCCGCTCCTCAGATAAAACCCTTCTAAATGTAGCTAGACCCAATAAAAGACCAGGACAATGCTTATATTCATATAGCATTGCCAGACTGTGGAGTAACCTCCCCTCTTCAATTACCCAGCTTGACTCACTCAAGGCCTTTAAAACTGCTCTCAAAACCCACTTTTTAAGCAATCCCAGCTGTACCTGTAAAATTCAATGTAAGCCCCCTTAACTCCACAAATATATTATTGTACGAATCTGCCTTAATCCTCTCTATCTGCTATTCCTCAACTGAATCTTTTATTTCTCTAACCTATGAAATGTATCAATTTTTACTCTGCATTCTTAACTAATCATTTGGATTGAAAGTATGCTGTACTTTACTAAAGTTTCACTACTACTATTCTGATTGAATGTATATCACTGAGAATCCACATGCATCTCTGTAACATTATATTGTTTTTCTACTTATTCTTGTATAATTATTGTATAATACTTTGTTTAACTGTGGATCTTTTCTCCCCGGGCCTCCACTGAAAATGGGTTCCTGATTCAGTGGACTTTCCCGGTTAACAAATGTCAATAAATAAATAAATAAATAAATAATGCTCGAAATACTGAAATATCGAATTTCAGTATCTTGAGACCAGAAGAACAAAACTCCACAACAATGAAAACCCAAAATACTGATACGCAAGACACCAAACCCTCCCCCGCCAGAAAACTACACAAAACAAAAAAAAACATAAACAAAAAAACACACTACTCTGCATTTAAACAGGGGGGCAAGCCCCCCTCCACCCCCACGTGGGGACTGCACCCCCCACCCCCTACTTATATATACCAACTCTGAGGTCGCAATAACACAAAAACAGCAACACACCTACCTCTACGAGCCCTACACTCCCATTACACACACACCACACATGTAAAACAATCATCACACTCAACACCTATACACACACTCCCTCACCCACCTACCCTAAACTGCACCTACAACATCCAAACATATCAGAAAAACACATCTCTACCCTAAATCCTTAACTACTACACACTTACCTACATCTCCGAACAGAACCGAACACGGACCACCATCTTCAACACTCACACACCACTATGTCTTAGACACAGCACACTTTACACACACACTACTTACTGCACATTTGACATTCTCAGATTCGACAAAGTGCAGTTTGACAAACTGCATTTTCATTCTTCTGGTCTCGAGATGCTGAAATTCGATATTTCAGTATTTTGGGCAGCAGAAGTGAACTGATATATATATATATATATATATATATATATATATATATATATATATATAGACACACACACACACACACACACACACACACACACACACACACACACACACACACACATGAACATATTAATATTCAGCTTTCTCCTAAGTTGTTTCCAACCTTTTGTGTCACTTCTGTCCCTAAGTGTTTTGTACATTGTGTCCAACCATTTTTGTGTGCACTCTTGTTACTTTTCCTCAGATACTTCTTAATTCTTTATGCCTTTTGCTTTGTGCTGCCTCCTCATGATCTGCAGTCTTAAAAAAATGAACAACTGGGGCCTTATCCCACCGAAAAAGGTAACCCTTCTACCTGTTGTGCATATCCATTTCTGCTCTCCCCATCTTTCCTAATGTGTATTCCTCTATATGCCTCACGCTACCCCTTCTGCACTATACTTTTTCCACACCACTACTGTTAGTGTTTGTGTTATATATTGTGAACCGGACATGATATGTGTGGCACCACCATCCATTTATACAGTGTTCCTTTTAGACAGTGTTTCTTGTAATGATATACTGTTTGCAGGTAGTGTATTCAGCCAGTAAATGTCCTTTGATTATATCTTACTGGTTTATTTTTCCATTTCAAGATCATTCATAGTGTGATGATGTGAGGTATTGCCAGCTATGCCAGGAGAATTAGGCAGTGGATGTGTAACATATGCCTGCATAGCTAGCTGGAGTTTTGTAAAAAAAATATGTCATTTGTATAACAAACTGATTTGTACAGATGCTTGTGCTGAAAATTTTATTTGTAAAGCTGCTTGTGTTAAAAATGTATCAACAGTGGGTCCTGCTGGAGAGAAAGAAAAATACACCTGTATGTCAGACTGTATAGTACTGTTGAAATTAATATGTTAACAGAGAAGAATGGAAAAGAGATTAATCTCAGATCAGTTAACTATGAAAAATAGTTTGAAATTAAATTACCTGGTAGGCCATAAAGATTGTATCTTACAGTTCTTACTGCAGCCACAGATGAAATGTCTGTGAAAACAAGGACTATGAATCCTTATTGTATTGTCTGTAGCAGTGAACTAATTGCTACTATGGAGGGGTGGAAGTTTGAAATTATTTTATGATTTCAGAAGCTGAAACAACTCTTAGCAAAGCTCTAGGTGTGTAAGGTAACACATCTGTCCTAAATCCCTGCAGCCTCTAGGGGGGTAGAACGGGAACCAGAAGTCAGATGACCAGATGTATGTGATGTCATCCTTTAATCTATCATTGAGGCAGAAGTCTCTGGCAGTCTGTTTTTGAAACCTGACAAAGAAGGACCCCTCACTTACTTTATCTTTCCTTGCTCTAGTAAATGACTGGGGAATATTAGTTCTTTAGATCAGTCAGAAAAATATAGTGAGATTAAGTACAGTTTTTCTGTATCTGTATGAATCTATTCATCTGCATTATTTTAATATTTTCTGTTATTGAAACTTTGGTATTTATTGTAAATAGATTTTTAGTATTTCCATGTTCTTTTATTATGTATTATTAAATATATTTAAACATTTCATTGTGGCTGGTCCTTTAGAGAATATTTTAACCTTTGAGGGTACTTATATCTATTTGGTGACACCGTGGCTATTCCTGAAAGCCTTACTATATTAGTTAAATGCTACCATTTGTATTAATAGTAATTTCACTTAGTATAACTAGGTACCCTTGTAGGAGCCTTAGAGTAACTAGCTTTGGAGTGTCTGGTGACTGTGTAACTACCTTAGTCTGGGCAGAAAGGGCATAGCTAGTAAATATGTGCCAGCCTTTCCAGTGTGTGTGTGTGTGTGTGTGTGTGTGTGTGTGTGTGTGTGTGTGTGTGTGTAAATCAAATCTCCAAGAGTGTGTGTGTGTCAGCTCCTTGGTGCAGGGACAGAAAGCACTGGTTTCACTGAGAGAGTGCTGGAGGACTTGGCTTGGACACTCGGTTGAAGACTCACAGCTGTGTCAGTGGGAGTCTTATTGGTTTCCTGGAGAGAAGCAGAGAAACCAGCCCCCAGACTGAGTGTGTTCCCTGTGTCCTCAAGGGAAATTGGACTTGATGCAGAGAGCTACATCCTGAAATAACAATGGGTGCATCTATTTTTATTCCATGTGAATGCCCCTCTCCAGTATCAGTGGTGAGGATTCAAATTCCTTGATTACTGGCCCAGAGAGGGGACATCACACGCAGCACTACTGTAAATACTGTGGAGCTCATGTACACTTGGACGTATTCACAGCTATATTGTTCATTCTCAATAGTTTAGTGTTGTATGCCGTGATATACCTTTCTGTGACTCAATTTACTGTTTATGTTTAGAATGATTTTTTGGAATTTGGTAGAAAAGTAGTGTATACTGTGCTGTCATGCACACAGCTGCGAGATTCTTCCTCGCTGGATATTTCTGTAACTCTGTTGCAGTGTCTTAGAATCCAGCCTGAAATGTAAAAATTGCTTCAGGAGCTACCCCATCTCCCTTTGCCCTGCTACCTGCTTTTATTATAATATCTGGGGGATAAAGGTACACAAGAAATGGAGAGACAGGAAACTTCAAATAATATGTGGAGCTTTTAAGCTTGTCTTAGCCATGTAAATGGAGCATAAAACAGCCAAGACTAAACCAGCGATGAGAGCATGTCCTCTTAATAAGATTAAAAAAAGCTAATTTAATTTCTAAATCCCTAATTGACATTGGTTAGTTATTTTGCTGAAATTTACACTTTTGTCCCTCCATTTTACTGTGTGACAGGGACTTAAAGTGAGAAGAGTCTGAAAGGGAAAGGTAATATAAATGTTGTTAGGGAAGATTTCCTACCTTAGAAAATGTTTTCCCGTGATGCTTTTAAACTCTGGCTCTTGATATCAAAATATGCTAAGTTAAAAGTGTATAGAAATGTTTGTTTGCCATTCTTAAGGGATATGCATTTTTTTTTTGCTATAGTCGTGGCTAATTATAGGAGCTCTTATATAAAGAAATAGTGACCAAAAGACTTAATTAAGAAAATGAAATGTCTCATATCACCTAATATTGCGTGAGTACTCAGTTCTATTTCTGTTTGGAGAAAAAGTAAAATTGTTAAAATAGCTACAGTTTTACTTTAACCATTGATAAAGATCTGAGAAGTTCAAGTCCAACATATATAACATAACGTGGTGTTTGTTAAATTTAACTCTTCTGAAAGCCAATGAGGCATATTCTTCCTTAATGGTTTGCACTAAATTTGGTCTGATGATTGAGGGCAGCATTGCAAATCATCAGCAACTTCAGTGCTTTCTGTCTCAAAAGAATGTATTGAAATGTTTCTTACTTCACTGTCTGAATAATGTCAATGACAATTAGTCCATGAGTGGCATTTGATGTGCACAGCAATCAGCAGGGTAAGCATGCAACAAATCTGCCACTGCAGAAATGCAGATTTAGTGCATAGCTCAGCACGCTCATACTTACGAGTCTTTGAAAGTGCTTCCTTAGCACTACAGACTACCATTTGGTTGTAGACAAAAATGTCATTTGCGTATGTATACAAATCAACATAAAAGTACACTGTTTATTACATGTCTTTCAAACAATAAACGTTATTCAGAGGATATACTAGGGAGACTTTATTAATCAGTAAGCACCTTTTCAAGAGCAAAAGGACTCCATAATAATTTGTTAGGAGGCATCCTTGCGAAACCATTCATTATTTCATGAATGTAGACACGATCTTGATATTAAATGACATTTGCTAATGCACTATCCCTGTTGATTTTTTGTTTGATATGGGATATTGTAGGCTAGGAAATGAAGAACAATAGTTACCCCCCCTCAAGTGATATTATGCTCAAGTCTTGTGAAATGGATATTTCTTCATTCTCAACCATCCCTAAACATCTTGCCTCATATTTTTATTTTTGGAAGTTTACAGATGCCAGTCTGTACCTTATTTAACTAAGTGAACCTTCCCTGACTTTTTCTTCCACTTATATTTACTTGCTGTTTGTGTGACAACACTCTATGTGATTCACTTGCTTTCAAAGCAGGTGAAACACTTTTTTTTTGTAAATGACAGTACATGGAGTATATAAAACTTCATAAACTGCAAAGAGTTATGATTGGGTCTTACTAATTCTAACCAGATATGTGTTTTTGATTATGGATGCCAAGATTCACCTCTCATGCTTCATTATTTAGATGAATTTCTTGGAATTCATGTCTCGGACAAATAACAACATGGATACAATCAGAGACCCAATAATAACCTACTATATTTGTATCACAGGAGTAAAAACACATTTCATCCTTTTATTATCGAACCACCAAAAAGAACTATACTTCTATACAACACAAGAGAAAGGCCAGCGAGAAACAAAACACTTTTAATAAAATAAAACACAAAATAAAACACAGAATAAAGTGCTCTAGCACCTCGGCTATAACAAGCCTTTTACAGATTCCTTTTAAATACCCCACCTTCTTAATTAACACTTAATCAAAAAATCATCATCCCGTTTTAAAAAGACTTATTATAAAAAAACACTTACAATTACATTCTCTATTTAAACCTATTGGAAAAAGAGTGTTAAATTTTAAAATAAAAATGGATTATTTTCCTTAACTGCCTTTTAACATCAAATAACATTGTTTTTTATTGTGATACTTGTTCTAAAATTGTTGCTTGCAACCCAGATGGAACCCATTATGCGCATGCAAAAAAATGCACAGATACAGGACTAAATTCACTACCTTTTCTGATGCCCCTAATGTGCTCCTTCAACCTTACTGCAAAACTTCTTTTACTCTCACCTATATAATATTTCCCACATGGACATCTTAAACTATAAATCACCCCCTCACTTATACAACTGAAAAAGCCTTGCTCCTGAAATTTCTTGCCATTAATATCTGGGAAGCTTCTTACTATACATGGATATTCTGTACATTGACCACATGGAAAAGTTCCCTTTTGAATTATTGTATCTTATCTCATTTTTATGGGTAAGCTAAACTCCCCATGTAGCAGCAAATCTTTAATACTTCTCCCTCTCATATAAGAAAACCTTAACTTTTTATTATATAAAAAGTTAAAGCGTACATCCCTTTCTAAAATATCCCAGCTATATTTAACTAAATCTATTATTTTTTTGAAAACACAGTATACTTCATAACAAAAAATATGTAATCCTGCACTTTATTTCCTTCCTGTATTTCATTCCTTTTCCCATGCATCTGGTAATAACTCCCTTCATTTCTCATATTTATTTTCTTTTCAGCTTTCATTACTATATCACTTCCGTATCCCGTTAGTAAACATTTTGATGGCCTTGTCCATTTCTTCTTTATATTCTCTAACTTCACTACACAGTCTTCCTATTTTTAAAAACTCCCCAAATGGGATAGATTCTATAGTATGGGGGGGGGGGGGGACTTGTACCATGTAAAATATAGTCGTATTGTTCAAACTTTCTATGAATTTTCATTTTGATATTACCATTGCTCATTCCTTTAAAAGCAACATCCAAATAATTAACTTTACTTCCTTGCTGCAAACCATCAAAGCCTATACCAAACTTGTTCCTGTGTAGGCTGTCTATAAATTCTGAAATCTGGTCATAACCCCCTTCACAGATAAAAATCAAATCGTCTATAAACTTAAAATATTTTTATCACATACTTTTTAAAAAAAAATCATTATTATAAATATATAAATTTTCAAAGTAACCCATAAATTTGGCATATGAGGTGGCAAACACTGCCCCCATTGCCGTTCCTTGTAACTCTCTAAATAATTCCCCATTAAACTCAAATATGTTATTCTTTAAACAAAAAGAAATTGATTCTAATATATAATGCATACTGGGGTTGTCACCAAGAAAATACAGAACAGCCTCCAATCCAAACTTATGTTGAATGCTTGTATATAAGCTGGTGACATCAATAACTATAAAATACCTTTCTCAATTCCATCCTACATTTTTTATTTTTTATTTAAAATCAAATACATCCTTAATGTAGGATGGCAGCTTAACCACTTTATTTAATAAATATTGATGTAGAAAACATGAACTGCGATGGTGGTGCTGCAGTAGCGTTGTCGCCTCACAGTAAGATGTTGTCCTGTTCGATTCTCAGCTAGAGCGTCTTCTGTGTGGAGACATGTGTAAATGGGTGTACCTTTGTTGAAGGTTGTGCATCAGGGCTGGCAACTCGGCACATAAAAATCTACTGCCAATCATTAGAGGACCGGAGTTCCGCTGTGGTGACCCCTAACCGGGAAAAGCCGAAAGACACAACATTGATGTAGAAAACATGAAATGTTATGTGTAAAGTATCCACAGGCCGACACTATAGGATGGCCTGGTGGATTACTTAATCTTTTATGCATTTTAGGTACACAAAAGAAATGAGCCATTGAACAGTTTCTACTATTAAATTTATACTGTATATCCTCATGTGAAAAATAGTTTAATCTAAAATCTGTACTCAGAAGTGTCTTATATTCATCCAAAGCTTTATTATAAAAATCTAAATCCACTTTTTCGTATACCTCTTTATTTTCTAAATGATTGTAACACATTTTGAGGTACTGTGTAAAGTGTAAGACAACTAATTTCCCCCCTATATCTTATGGCTTAAAAACCAGTTCCTTTCTACCACTCAAATTATTTAAACTTTTCCATTCTTCTTTATTCAAATTGTATTTAATTTCTTTTTTCTTTTACAAAATGTATCATATTCCTTCTCCACACTATAATTTAAAAAGGAAGAAAATTGTTGCATTGCGTCATTCCTAAACGATGGAATAAAGTCACTTCCATGAGATATATCCTCTGTGTTGAATTTAAAATAAGCATTACCTTCCATTTATGAGTTGCAAGAAAAATACCTGTCATTTCTCCCCAAATACCTGTTATTACTCCCCACTGAGCCAGTGTCACTATCTAAAACATTTAAATCCATCCTGTTTTCACTGTAATAATTAGATAAATACAGCTTTCGAACAAACTTAAATATTTCCACTTTCATTTCATACAGTTTGGGTAATGCAGTAGGTATAAACTTCAAACCCATATTTACAACCAATAATTCATCATTTGTTAAATGACAACCCGACAGATAGACTACATAATCAATGTTATTAAAAGGCCAGTTCCATTTTGTCCATGTATACAACAGTCTCTCTCCCATGTCACTGTATCAGTTTCATTTACCTCGTTTAAAGGAACGCTGCCCATATCCATTCTCACTACTGTTTTCTGGCCCATTCCAGGTCCTTTTCTGATTACCATTGGGTCATGCTTGACCATGAAAAGATTTCTGTATACAATCCTCATTGCTAGCACAGGGTAAGCATGGATAATCTCCATAATCGTCACTCTCATACTCCGTAGACGACATGGTGCTGTCTGCGAGTCTATGTTGGAACCATTGACATTTTCCTGTTTCCTCTGCCAATCTGACTTGTTGACATTTACCCCATTGTTGGGAATTGGATACATGAATGAATGCTTGATTGTGTTCATAGTTTCTAAAGTCCCTGGTCAGCTTCTTTTTCTTTCTCTCTACCAGCTCTCTTTCATGGAGAGACAATTTCTCATTAACATTTTTCAGAAACTGTTCAAACACTTCGGAGCTTGTATGTTGTAAAATATCCTTACATACTGTTCTAGATTCTTCCTTTAATTTGTACCTTTTTATTATATCACGTTCCACCAAGATATTGATCTACTCCATGCTGCACTTATGTGCAGCTGCAATCCATTGGGCATGAAACATTTTATCATCTTCCAAGTAAGGGTCAAAAGGTATAGATGGATTTTTAATTGCTCTAAGGCCCTGAGGTGTTATACTGAGTTCCACATACCTTTGGAGGCTTTGTATATTCAAAAATACTAATGTTTCTTTAAAAAGTAGTTTCTCTACCTTTTCAAACAATGCCTGAAGTTCCGGACTAGCAGCTGTCTTCGCATTTTTACCAATAAGTGCAAAAGGATTTACTTCTTGCTTCCTTCTCTCCTCCTCCCATTAGTTAAAGATGCCTGAAAACCCATCTCGGCAGTTATTTCATTCTCCTTCATGATTTTCCATAGCAGCTCCTCAATTTTCCCTGGACTGGATGAGGAAACTTTCTATGGATCTCTGCGAAGTATCCAATCCAGAGTCCCTAAATATATGAGGTAAAGTAGAAAAAGTCTCGCTGGCCATACTGTGATATTATCGAACCACCAAAAAGAACTATACTTGTATTCCACACAATAGAAAGGCCAGCAAGAAACAAAAGACTTTTAATAAAATAAAACACAAAATAAAACACAGAATAAAGTGCTCCAGCACTGCGGCTATAACAAGCCTTTTACAGACTATGTTTCAGATATCTACACATTCCTTTGAAATACCCCACCTTCTTAATTAACAATTGATCAATCAAGAAATCATCAACCCGTTTTAAGAGACTTATTATAAAAAAACACTTCCAATTACATTCTCTATATAAACCTATTGGAAAAAGAGTGTTAAATTCTAAAATAAAACTGATTCATTTTTCCTTAAAAGCCTTTTAACATCACATAACATTGTTTTGTCTTGTGATACTTGTTCTAAAATTGTTGCTTGCAACCCAGATGGATCCCCATTATGTGCTTGTAAAAATGCACAGCTACAGGGCTAAATTCACTACCTTTTCTGATGTCCTAATGTGCTCCTTCAACCTTAGTGTAAAACTTCTTTTACTCTCACCTATATAATATTTCCCACATGGACATCTTAAACTATAAATCACCCCCTCACTTATACAACTAAAAAAGCCACGTTCCTGAAATTTCATGCCATTAATATCTGGGAAGCTTCTTACTATAAATGGACATCCTGTACATTTACCACAGGGAAAAGTTCCCTTTTAAATTACTGTATCATATCTTATTTCTATTGGTAAGCTAAACTTCACATGTACCAGAAAATCTTTAATAATTCTCCCTCTCGTATAAGAAAACCTTATTTTTTTATTATATACAAAGTTTCTGTTTTCTGATCTGTTCTGAAACTGGCTCCCCCGCCCCATTCCTGGGGTGTACTTAAAGTTGGCAAAACTGGTCTAACAGCTTTTGTGTTACCTGATTGTTTCAAGGCTTGCTAATATAAAGATAGTCCCTCTTTGCAAATTCCTGCATTCCATTACTAGAATCTCCTTGTGTTCCAACTGAAATGTGCTTTTCAAACAATCTGGAAATATAATTCTGATAAGTATATTTTTTGGCACTTTTTAACTATTCAGAGTTCTGCACTGTCTTAATTTTTACTTGACTGAATTATTTATATATTTCCTGGCATTCTTTTCTGATCTGTTCTGAAACTGGTCCCCAGACATTCCCATAGTGTTCTTAAAGTTAATAAAACTGGTCTTTCAAGGCTTGCTGATATAAAAATAGCCCCTGTCTGTAAACTTCTGTATAGCATTGTTAGAATCTCCTTGTGTTCTGACTGAAGAGTGCTTCTCAAACAATCTGGAAATATAGCACTAAGTATATTTTTGGCACTTTTTAACTTATCAGAGTTCTGCACTGTCTTAAGTTTTGGTTATATGAATTCTTTATATATTTGCTGGCATTGTTTTCTGATCTGTTCTGAAACTGGTCCCCCCCATTCCTGTGGTGTTCTTAAAGTTAGAAAAACTGGTCTAACAGGTTTTGTGTTATCTGATTGTTTCAAGGCTTGCTGATATAAAAATAGTCCCTGTTTGTAAATTCCTGCATACCATTGCTAGAATCTCCTTGTCTTCTGACTGAAGAGGGCTATATAGACCCGATAAGTATATTTTGTGACACTTTTAAACTTTTTACAGTTCTGCACTGTCTTAATTTTTGCTTGACTGAATTATTTATATATTTGATGGCATTGTTTTCTGTTTTCTGCTCTGTTCTGAAACTGGTCCCCCCCCCCCCCCCCACATTCCTGTGGTGTTTTTGTGCTATATCATTGTTTCAAGGCTTGCTGATATAAAAATAGTCACAGTTTGTAAATTCCTACATGCCATTGCTAGAATCTCCTTGTGTTTTGACTGAAGAGTGCTTATATAACAATCTGGAAATATAGTGCTAGTGAGTATACTGTTTGGCACTTTTTAAGTTTTCAGAGTTATGCACTGTCTTAATTTTTGCTTCACTAAATTATTTATATGTTTGCTGGCATTGTTTTCTGTTTTGTAATCTGTTCTGAAACTAGTCCCCCCACAATCCTGTGGTCTTCTTAAAGTTGGTAAAACTGGTCTAACAGCTTTTGTGTTATTTGATTGTTTCAAGGCTTGCTGATATAAAAATAGTCCCTGTTTATAAATTCCTGCATACCATTGCTGGAATCTCCTTGTGTTCTGACTGAAGAGTGCTTCTTAAACAATCTAGAAATATAGCACTGAGAAGTATATTTTTTGCCACTTTTTAACTTTTCAGAGTTCTGCACTCTCTTAATTTTTGCTTGACAGAATTTATATAGTTGCTGGCATTGTTTTCTGATCTGTTCTGAAACTGCTTCCCTCCCTTTTCCTCTGGTGTTCTTAAAGTTGGTAAAACCAGTCTAACAGCTTTTGTGTTATCTGATTGTTTCAAGGCTTGATGATATAAAAATAGTCCCTGTTTGTAAATTCCTGCATACCATTGCTAAAATCTCTTTGTGTGCTGACTGGAGTACTTCTCAAACAATTTGGAAATATAGCAGTGATATGTATATTTTTGGTACTTTTTAAATTTTCAGAGTGCTGCACTGTCTTAATTTATGCTTGATTAAATTATTTATATATTTGCTGGCACTCTTTTCTGTTTTCTGAGCTGTTCTGGAACTGGTTCACCCCCCACCTCATTCCTGTGGTCTTAAAGTTAGTAAAACTGGTCTTTCAAGGCTTGCTGATATAAAAATAGTCCCTGTCTGTAAACTCCTGTATAAAATTGCTAGAATCTCCTTGCATTCTAACTGAAGAGTGCTTTACAAACAATCTGGAAATATAGACCTGATAAGTATATTTTTGACACTTTTTATCTTTTCACAGTTCTGCGCTGTCTTAATTTTTTCTTGACTGAATAATTTATATATTTGCTGGCACTGTTTTCTGTTTTCTGATCTGTTCTGAAACTGGTCCCCCCATTCCTGTGATGTTTTTGTGCTATCTCGTTGTTTCAGGTTTTGCTGATATAAAAATTGTCCCTGTTTGTAAATTCCTACATGCCATTGCTAGAATCGCCTTGTGTTCTGACTGAAGAGTGCTTCTCTAACAATCTGGAAATATAGTTCTAATGAGTATACTGTTTGGCACTTTTCAACTTTTCAGAGTTCTGTACTGTCTTAATTTTTGCTTGACTGAATGATTTATATATTTGCTGGCATTGTTTTCTGATCTCTTCTAAAACTGGTAATGCCCCCCAACACACACACAAACACACACACAAACACACACACACACACACACACACACACACACACACACACACACACACACACACACACACACACACACACACACACATTCCTGTCATGTTCTTAAAGTTGGTAAAACTGGTCTAAGAGCTTTTGTGTTCTCCTTGTTTGAAGACTTGATGATATAAAAATAGTCCCGGTCTGTAAACTTCTGTATACCATTGCTAGAATATCCGTGTCTTCTGACTGAAGAGTGCTTTCCAACAATCTGGAAATATAGCGCTGATAAGTATATTTTTTGGCACTTTTTACCTTTTCAGAGTTCTGCACTGTAGTAATTTTTTGCTTGAATACATTATTTATATATTTGCTGGCATTGTTTTCTGATCTGTTCTGAAACTGGTTCCCACCCTCCCACTATCCTTCTGGTGTTCTTAAAGGTTAGTAAAACTGGTCTAATAACTTTTGTGTTAACTGATTGTTTCAAGGGTTGCTGATATAAAAATAGTCCCTGTTTGTAAATACCTGCATACCATTGCTAGAATCTCTTTGTCTTCTGACTGAAGAGTGTTTCTTAAACAATCTGGAAATATAGCACTGATAAGTATATTTTGTGGCACTTTTTAACTGTACAGAGTTCTGCATTGTCTTAATTTTTGCTTGACTGAATTATTTATATATTTGCTGGCATTGTTTTCTGATCTGTTCTGAAAATGCCCCCCCCCCATTTCTGTGGTGTTCTTAATGTTGGTAAAACTGGTCTAACAGCTTTTGTGTTATCTAATTGTTTCAAGGCTTGCTGATATAAAAATAGTCCCCATTTGTAAATTCCTGCATACCATTGCTAGAATCTCCTTGTGTTCTGACTAAAGAGTCCTTCTCAAATAATTTGGAATTATAGCAGTGATAAGCATATTTTTTGGCACTTTTTAACTTTTCATTGTTCTGCACTGTAGTAATTTTTTTGCTTGAATACATTATTTATATATTTGCTGGCATTGTTTTCTGATCTGTTCTGAAACTGGTTCCCACCCTCCAACTATCCTTCTGGTGTTCTTAAAGGTTAGTAAAACTGGTCTAACAACTTTTGTGTTATCTGATTGTTTCAAGGCTTGCTGATATAAAATACTCCCTGTTTGTAAATTCCTGCATACCATTGCTAGAATCTCACAGTGTTCTGACTGGAGTGCTTTTCAAACAATCTGCAAATATAGAACTTATAAGTATATTTTTGACACTTTTTAACTTTTCACAGTTATTCACTGTCTTAATTTTTACTTGACTGAATTATTTTTATATTTGATGGCACTGTTTTCTGTTTTCTGATCTGTTCTGAAACTAGTCCCTTTCCTAATTCCTGTGGTGTTTTTGTCTTATCTGATTGTTTCAAGGCTTGGGGATGTGAAAATATTCCCTGTTTCTGAATTCCTGCATACCATTGCTACAATCTATTTGTGTTCTGACTGAAGAGTGTTTCTCAAACAATCTGGATATATAGTGCTGATACGTATATTTTTGGCACTTTTTAACTTTTCAGACTTCTGCACTGTCTTAATTTTTGCTTGACTAAATTATTTATATATTTGCTGGCATTGTTTTCTGATCTGTTCTGAAACTGGACCCCTCCATTCCTGTGGTGTTATTAAAGTGGGTAAAACTGGTCCAACAGCTTATGTGTTATCTGATTCTTTAAGGGCTTGCTAATAGAAAAATAGTCCCAGTCTGTAAACTCCTGTATACCATTGCTAGAATCTCCTTGTGTTCTGACTGAAGAGTGCTTTTCAAACAATCCTGAAATATAGACCTCATAAGTATATTTTTGACACTTTTTAACTTTTTACAGTTCTGCACTGTCTTAATTTTTGCTTGACTGAATTATTTATATATTTGCTGGTATTTGTTTTCTGTTTTCTGATTTGTTCTGAAACTGGAACCCCCCCCCCCCATTCCTGTGGTGTACTTAAAGTTGGTAAAACTGGTCTAACAGCTTTTGTGTTATCTGATTGTTTCAAGGCATGCTGATATAAAAAAGTCGCTGTTTGTAAATTCCTACATACCCTTGTTGGAATCTCCTTGTGTTCTGACTGGAGTGCTTTTCAAACAATCTGGAAATATAGACCTGATAAGTATATTTTTGACACTTTTTAACTTTTCACAGTTCTGCACTGTCTTCATTTTTGCTTGACTGAATTATTTATATACTTGCTAGCACAGTTTTCTGTTTCCTGGTCTGTTCTGAAACTAGTCCCCCCTCCCAATTCCTGTGGTGTTCTTAAAGTTGGTAAAACTGGTCTAACAGCTTTTGTGTTATCTGATTGATTCAAGGCTTGCTGATATAAAAATAGTCCCTGTTTGAAATTCCTGCATACCGTTGCTGGAATCTCCTTGTATTCTGACTGAAGAGTGCTTCTCAAACAATCTGGAAATATAGCGCTGATAACTATATTTCTTGGCACTTTTTAACTTTTCAGAGTTCTGCACTGCCTTAATTGTTGCTTGACTGAATAATTTATATATTTGCTGGGGCTGTTTTCTCTTTTCTGATCTATTCTGAAACTGGTTCTCCCCTATTCCCGTGGTGATGTTAAATTTGGCAAAACTGGTCTAAAAGCTTTTGTGTTATCTGATTGTTTCAAGGCTTGCTGATATAAAGATAGTCCCTCTTTGTAAATTCCTGCATACCATTGCTGGAAACTCCTTGTTTTCTGACTGAAGACTGCTTCTCTAACAACCTGGAAATATAGAACTGCTAAGTATATTTTTGGCAGGTTTTTAACTTTTCTGAGTTATGCACTTAATTGTTGCTTGACTGAATAATTTATATATTTTCTGGCACTTTTTTCTGATCTGTTCTGAAACTGCCCCCCATTCCTGTGGTGTTGTTAAAGTTGGCAAAACTGGTCTAACAGCTTTTGTGTTATCTGATTGTTTCAAGGCTTGCTGATATAAAAATAGTCCCTTTTTTAAATTGCTGCATAACATTGCTAGAATCTCTTTGTGTTGCGACTGAAGAGTGCTTCTGACAAATCTGTAAATATAGTGCTAAGTATATTTTTTTGCACATTTTAACTTTTTAGAGTTTTGCACTATCCTAATTTTTGCTTGACTGAATTGTTTATATATTTGCTGAAGTTGTTTTCTGATCTGTTCTGAAACTGGTTTCCTCCCATTCCAATGGTGTTCTTAAAGTTGGTAAAATTGGTTTAGCAGTTTTTGTGTTATCTGATTGTTTCAAGGCTTGCTGATATAAAAATAGTCCCTGTTTGTAAATTCCTGCATACCATTACTAGAATCTCCTTTTCTTCTGACTGAAGAGTGCTTCTCAATCAATCTAGAAATATAGCACCAAGAAGTATATTTTTGCCACTTTTTTAACTTTTCAGAATTCTGCACTGTCCTAATTTTTGCTTGATAGAATTATTTATATATTTGCTGGCATTGTTTTCTGATCGGTTATGAAACTGGTCCCCCACCATTCTTGTGGTGTTCTTAATGTTGGTAAAACTTGTCTAACACCTTTTGTGTTATCTAATTGTTTCATCGTTGCTGATATAAAAATAGTCCCTGTTTGTAAATTACTACATACCATTGCTATAACCTCCTTCTGTTCTGATGAAGAGTGCTTCTCAAACAATCTGGAAATATATCGCGGATAAGTACATTTTTTGGCACTTTTTAACTTTTCAGAGTTCTGCACTGTCTTAATTGTTGCTTGACTGAATAAATTATATATTTTCTGGCACTGTTTTCTGATCTGTTCTGAAACTGGTTCCCCTCCCTCATTCCTGTGGTGTTCTTAAAGTTGGCAAAACTGGTCTAAAAGCTTTTGTGTTATCTGATTGTTTCAAGGCTTGCTTATATAAAGATAGTCCCTCTTTGTAAATTCCTGCATACCATTGCTTGGAATCTCCTTGTTTTCTGACTTAAGAGTACTTCTCAAATAATCTGGAAATATAGTGCTGATCAGTATGTTTTTTTGGCTCTTTTTAACTTTTCAAAATTCTGCACTGTTTTATTTTTTGCTTGACTGAATGATTTATATATTTGCTGCATTGTTTTCTGATATGTTTTGAAACTGGTCCCGCCCCCTCCCCATTCCTGTGGTGTTCTTAAAGTTGGTAAAACTGGTCAAACAGCTTTTGTGTTCTCATTGTTTCAAGGCTTGCTGATATAAAAATAATCACGGTCTGTAAACTCCTGTATACCATTGCTAGAATTGCCTTGTCTTCTGACAAGAGTGCTTCTCAAACAATTTGAAAATATAGCGCTAAGTATATTTTTTGCCACTTTTTACCTTTTCAGAGTTCTGCACTGTAGTAATTTTTGCTTCAGTAAATTATTTATATATTTGCTGGCATGGTTTTCTGATCTGTTCTGAAACTGGTTCCCATCCTCCAACTATCCTGGTGGTCTTAAAGGTTGGTAAAACTGGTCTAACAACTTTTGTGTTATCTGATTGTTTCAAGGCTTGCTGATATAAAAATAGTCCCTGTTTGTAAATTCCTGCATATCATTCCTAGAATCTCCTTGTGTTCTGACTGAAGAGTGCTTCTCAAACAGTTTGGAAATATATCAGTGATAAGTATATTTTTTGGCACTTTTTAACTTTTCAGTGTTCTGCACGGTCTTAATTTTTCCTTGACTGAATTATTTATATATTTGCTGGTATTTTGCTTTCTGTTTTCTGATTTGTTCTGAAACTGGACCCCCCCCCCCCCCCATCGCTGTGGTGTTCTTAAAGTTGGTAAAATGGGTCTAACCGCTTTTGTGTTGTCTGATTGTTTCAAGGCTTGCTGATATAAAGATAGTCCCTATTTGTAAATTCCTACATACCATTGCTAGAATCTCCTTCTTTTCTGACTGAAGAGTGCTTCTTTAACAATCTGGAAATATACTGCTGATAAGTATATTTTTGGGCACTTTTTAACTTTTCAGACTTCTGCACTGTCTTAATTTTTGCTTGACTGAATGATTTATATATTTGTTAGCATTGTTTTCTGTTTTCTGATCTGTTCTGAAACTGGTAATGCCCCCCCAACACACACACACACACACACACACACACACACACACACACACACACACATTCCTGTCATGTTCTTAAAGTTGGTAAAACTGGTCTAAGAGCTTTTGTGTTTTCCTTGTTTGAAGACTTGATGATATAAAAATAGTTCTGGTCTGTAAACGTCTGTATACCATAGCTAGAATATCGTTGTCTTCTGACTGAAGAGTGCTTCCCAAACAATCTGGAAATATAGCGCTGATAAGTATATTTTTTGGCACTTTTTACCTTTTCAGAGTTCTGCACTGTAGTAATTTTTGCTTGAATACATTATTTATATATTTGCTGGTATTGTTTTCTGATCTGTTCTGAAACTGGTTCTCACCCTCCCACTATCCTTCTGGTGTTCTTAAAGGTTGGTAAAACTGGTCTAACAACTTTTGTGTTATCTGATTGTTTCAAGGGTTGCTGATATAAAAATAGTCCCTGTACCATTGCTAGAATCTCTTTGTCTTCTGACTGAAGAGTGTTTCTCAAACAATCTGGAAATATAGCACTGATAAGTATATTTTGTGGCACTTTTTAACTTTACAGAGTTCTGCACTGTCTTAATTTTTGCTTGACTGAATTAGTTATATATTTGCTGGCATTGTTTTCTGATATGTTCTGAAAATGGTCTTCATTGTTGCGTGACTGAATTTTTATATATTTTCTGGCATTTTCTGTTTTCTGATTTGTTGTGAAACTGCCCCCCCCCCCCGCCCCATTCCTGTGGTGGTCTTAAAGTTGGTAAAACTGGTCTAACAGCTTTTGTGTTATCTCATTCTTTAAGGCTAGCTGATGTAAAAATAGTCCCAGTATCTAAACTGCTGTATACCACTGCTAGAATCACATTGTCTTCTGACTGAAGAGTGCTTCTCAAACAATCTGGAAATATAGCACTAAGTATATTTTTTGGCACTTTTTACATATTCAAAGTTCTGCACTGTAGTAATTTTTGCTTGAATAAATTATTTATATATTTACTGGCATTGTTTTCTGTTTTCTGATCTGTTCTGAAACTGGTTCCCCTTCCCATTATCCTTGTGGTGTTCTTAAAGGTTGGTAAAATTGGTCTAACAACTTCTGTGTTATCTGATTGTTTCAAGGCTTGCTGATATAAAAAATAGTCCCTGTTTGTAAATTCCTGCATACCATTGCTAGAATCTCTTTGTGTTCTGACTGGAGTGCTTCCCAGACAATTTGGAAATATAGCAGTGATAAGTATATTTTTTGGCACTTTTTAACTTTTCAGAGTGCTGCACTGTCTTAATTTACGTTTGATTGAATTATTTATATATTTGCTGGCACTCTTTTCTGTTCTCTGAGCTGTTCTGAAACTAGTTCACCCCCCAACCCATACCTGTGGTGTTCTTAAAGCTAGTAAAACTGGTCTTTCAAGTCTTGCTGATATAAAAATAGTCCTCGTCTGTAAACTCCTGAATACAATTGCTAGAATCTCCTTGTGTTCTGACTGAAGAGTCCTTCAAAAACAATCTGGAACTATACCACTAAGTATATTTTTGGCACTTTTTAACTTATCAGAGTTCTGCACTGTCTTAATTCTTGGTTATATGAATTATTTATATATATTGCTGGCACTGTTTTTTGATCTGTTTGGAAACTGGTCCCCCCCCCCTTTCATGTGGTAGTCTTAAAGTTGGTAAAACTGGTCTAACAGCTTTTGTGTTATCTGATTGTTTCAAGGCTTGATGATATAAAAATAGTCCCTGTTTGTAAATTCCTGCATACCATTGCTAGAATCTCTTTGTGTTCTGACTGGAGTACTTCTCAAACAATTTGGAAATATAGCAGTGATAAGTATATTTTTAGCACTTTTTAACCTTTCAGAGTGCTGCACTGTCTTAATTTATGCTTGATTGAATTATTTATATATTTGCTGGCACTCTTTTCTGTTTTCTGAGCTGTTTTGGAACTGGTTCACCTCCCAACCCATTCCTGTGGTGTTCTTAAAGTTAGTAAAACTCGTCTTTCAAGGCTTGCTGATATAAAAATAGTCCCTGTCTGTAAACTCCTGTATAAAATTGCTAGAATCTCCTTGTGTTCTAACTGAAGAGTGCTTTTCAAACAATCTGGAAATATAGACCTGATAAGTATATTTTTGACACTTTTTATCTTTTCACAGTTCTGCGCTGTCTTAATTTTTGCTTAACTGAATTATTTATATATTTGCTGGCATTGTTTTCTGATCTGTTCTGAAACTGGACACCCCCCCCCCCATTCCTGTGGTGTTATTAAAGTGGGTAAAACTGGTCCAGCAGCTTTTGTGTTATCTGATTGTTTCTGGGCTTGCTAATAGAAAAATAGTCCCAGTCTGTAAACTCCTGTATACCATTGCTAGAATCTCCTTGTGTTCTGACTGAAGAGTGCTTTTCAAACAATCCTGAAATATAGACCTCATAAGTATATTTTTGACACTTTTTAACTTTTTACAGTTTTGCACTGTCTTAATTGTTGCTTGACTGAATAATTTATATATTTGCTGGGACTGTTGTCTGTTTTCTGATCTATTCTGAAACTGGTTCTCCCCTATTCCTGTGGTGATCTTAAATTTGGCAAAACTGGTCTAAAAGCTTTTGTGTTATCTGATTGTTTCAAGGCTTGCTGATATAAAGATAGTCCCTCTTTGTAAATTCCATTGCTGGAATCTCCTTGTTTTCTGACTGAAGACTGCTTCTCTAACAACCTGGAAATATAGAGCTGCTAAGTATATTTTTGGCAGATTTTTAACTTTTCAGAGTTTTGCACTTAATTGTTGCTTGACTGAATAATTTATATATTTGCTGACACTTTTTTCTGATCTGTTCTGAAACTGGTCCCCCCCCCCCCAATTCCTGTGTGTTCTTAAAGTTGGCAAAACTGGTCTAACAGCTTTTGTGTTATCTGATTGTTTCAAGGCTTGCTGATATAAAAATAGTCCTTTTTTAAATTGCTGCATAACATTGCTAGAATCTCTTTGTGTTGTGACTGAAGAGTGCTTCTCACAAGTCTGTAAATATAGCACTAAGTATATTATTTTACACATTTTAACTTTTTAGAGTTCTGCACTATCCTAATTTTTGCTTGACTGAATTGTTTATATATTTGCTGAAGTTGTTTTCTGTTTTCTGATCTGTTCTGAAACTGGTTTCCTCCCATTCCAATGGTGTTCTTAAAGTTGGTAAAATTGGTCTAACAGTTTTTGTGTTATCTGACTGTTTCAAGGCTTGCTGATGTGAAATTAGTCCCTGTTTCTAAATTCCTGCATACCATTGCTAGAATCTCTTTCTGTTCTGACTGAAGAGTGCTTCTCAAACAATCTGGATATATAATGCTGATGCGTATATTTTTGGCACTTTTTAACTTTTCAGACTTCTACACTGTCTTAATTTTTGCTTGACTGAATTATTTATATATTTGCTGGCATTGTTTTCTGATCTGTTCTGAAACTGGACCCCCCCCCCCCCATTCCTGTGGTGTTCTTAAAGTTGGTAAACCTGGTGTAAAAGCTTTTGTGTTATCTGATTGTTTCAAGGCTTGCCAATATAAAGATAGTCCCTCTTTGTAAATTCCTGCATACCATTGCTAGAATCTCCTTGTTTTCTGACTGGAGTGTGCTTCTTTAACAATCTGGAAATATAGCACAGATAAGTATATTTTTGACACTTTTAACTTTTCAGACATCTGCACTGGCTTAATTTTTGCTTGACTGAATGATTTATATATTTGCTGGCATTGTTTTCTGATCTGTTTTGAAACTAGTCCCCCCATTCCTGTGGTGTTCTTAAAGTTGGTAAAACTGGTCTAACAGCTTTTGTGTTATCTGATTGTTTCAAGGCATGCTGATATAAAAAAGTCGCTGTTTGTAAATTCCTACATACCCTTGTTGGAAGCTCCTTGTGTTCTGACTGAAGAGTGCTATTCAAACAATCTGGAAATATAGACCTGATAAGTACATTTTTGACACTTTTTAACTTTTCACAGTTCTGCACTGTCTTAATTTTGCTTGATTGAATTATTTAAATATTTGCTAGCACAGTTTTCTGTTTTCTGATCTGTTCTGAAACTAGTCCCCCCTCCCCATTCCTGTGGTGTTCTTAAAGTTGGTAAAACTGGTCTAACAGCTTTTGTGTTATCTGATTGATTCAAGGCTTGCTGATATAAAAATAGTCCCTGTTTGAAAATTCCTGCATACCGTTGCTGGAATCTCCTTGTTTTCTGCCTGAAGATTGCTTCTCTAACAGCCTAGAAATATAGAACTGCTAAGTATATTTTCTGGTACTTTTTAACTTTTCAGAGTTTTGCACTCTCTTAATTGTTGCTTGACTGAATTATTTATGTATTTTCTGGCACTATTTTCTGTTTTCTGATTTGTTCTGAAACTGGTCCCCCCACTCCTGTGGTGTTCTTAAAGTTGGTAAAACTGGTCTAACAGCTTTTGTGTTATCTCACTGTTTCAAGGCTTGCTGATATAAAAATAATCCTGGTCTGTAAACTCCTGTATACCTTTGCTAGAATCTCCTTGTCTTCTGACTGAAGAGTGCTACTCATACTGTCTGGAAATATACTGCTAATCAGTATATTTTTGGCACTTTTTGCCTTTTCAGAGTTCTACACTGCAGTCATTTTTGCTTGAATAAATTATTTATATATTTGCTGGTATTGTTTTCTGATCTGTTCTGAAACTGATGCCACTCCCCCATTCATGTGGTGTTTAAAATTAAAGTGGGTAAAACTGGTCCAACAGCTTTTGTGTTATCTGATTGTTTCAGGGCTTGCTGATAGAAAAATAGTCCCAGTCTGTAAACTCCTGTATATCATTGCTAGAATCTCATTGTGTTTTGACTGAAGAGTGCTTTTTAAACAATCCTGAAATGTAGACCTCATAAGTATATTTTTGACAATTTTTTACTTTTTACAGTTAATTTTTGCTTGGCTGAATTATTTATATATTTGCTGGCATTTTTTTTATGTTTTGTTCTGAAACTGGAACCCCCCCCCCCCATTCCTGTGGTGTTCTTAAAGTTGGTAAAATGGGTCTAACAGCTTTTGTGTTGTCTGATTGTTTCAAGGCTTGCTGATATAAAGATAGTCCCTATTTGTAAATTCCTACATACCATTGTTAGAATATTCTTGTTTTCTGACTGAAGAGTGCTTCTTTAACAATCTGGAAATATACCGCTGATAAGTATATTTTTGGACACTTTTTAACTTTTCAGACTTCTGCACTGTCTTAATTTTTGCTTGACTGAATGATTTATATATTTGCTAGCATTGTTTACTGTTTTCTGATCTGTTCTGAAACTGGTCCCCTCCCCATTCCTGTGGTGTTCTTAAAGTTGATAAAACTTGTCTAACAGCTTTAGTTTGATATGATTGTTTCAAGGCTTGCTGATATAAAAATAGTCCCTTTTTGTAAAATCCTGAATACCATTGCTAGAATCTCCTTGTGTTCAGACTGAAGAGTGATTTAAAACAATTTTGGAACTATAGCAGTAATAAGTATATTTTTGGCACTGTTTAACTTTTCAGAGTTCTGCACTGACTTAATTTTTGCTTGACTGAATTATTTATATATTTGCTGCATTGTTTTCTGTTTTCCAATCTGTTCTGAATCTGGTTCCTCACCCCACTATTCTTGTGGTGTTCTTAAAGGTTGGTAAAACTGGTCTAACAGCTTTTGTGTTATCTGATTGTTTCAAGGCTTGCTGATATGAAAATAGCCCCAGTTTCTAAATTCCTGCATACCATTGCTAGAATCTTTTTGTGTTCTGACTGAAGAGTGCTTTTCAAAAATTCTGAAATATAGCGCTGATAAGTATATTTTTCGGGACTTTTTAACTTTTCAGAGTTCTGCACTATCCTAATTTTTGCTTGACTGAATTATTTATATATTTGCTGACATTGTTTTCTGATCTGTTTTGAAACTGGTTCCCGCACATTCCAGTGGTGTTCTTAAAGTTGGCAAAACTGGTCTAACAGCTTTAGTGTTATCTGATTGTTTCAAGGCTTGCTGATATAAGCATAGTCCCTGTTTCTAAATTCCTGCATAACATTGCTAGAATCTCTTTGTGTTCTGACTGAAGAGTGCTTCTCAAACAATCTGGAAATATAGCGCTGATAAGTATATTTTTTCACTTTTTAACTTTTCAGAGGTCTGTACTGTCATACTTTTTGGTGATATGAATTATTTATATATTTCCTGGCATTGCTTTCTGATCTAATCTGAAACTGCCCCCCCCCCCATCATTCCTGTGATGTTCTTAATGTTGATAAAAATGGTCTAACAGCTTTTGTGTTATCTGATTGTTTCAAGGCTTGCTGATATAAAAATAGTCCCCGTTTGTAAATTCCTGCATACCATTGCTGGAATCTCCTTGTGTTTTGACTGAAAAGTGCTTCTCTAACCATATGGAAATATAGCACTGATAAGTATATTTTTTGCACTTTTTAAATTTTTGGAGTTCTGCACTGTCTTAATTTTTGCTTGACTGAATTATTTATATTTTTGCTGGCATTTTTTTCTCTTCTCAGATCTGTTCTGAAACTAGTCCCCCCCCCCCCCATTCCTGTGGTGTACTTAAAATTGGTAAAACTGATCTTACAGCTTTTGTGTTTTCTGATTTTTTCAAGGTTTGTTGATATAAAAATAGTCCCTTTTTGTAAATTCCTACATACCATTGCTGAAATCTCCTTGTGTTCTGACTGCAGAGTGCTTCTCAAACAATGTAGAAATATAGCGCTGGTAAGTATATTTTTGGCACTTTTTAACTTTTCAAAGTCGTGCACTGTCTTAATTTTTGCTTGACTGAATTATTTATATATTTGCTGGCACTGTTTTCTGATCTTTTCTGAAACTGGTTCCCACTTATTCTTGTAGTGCTCTTAAAGATGGTAAAACTGGTCTAACAGCTTTGATGTTATCTGATTGTTTCAAGGCTTGCTGATATAAAAATAGTCCCTGTTTGTAAATTCATGCAGACCATTGCTAGAGTCTCCCTGTGTTCTGTCTGAAGACTACTTCTCAAACAATCTGAAAATATATCGCTGATAAGTATATTTTTGGCAGTTTTTAACTTTTCAGAGTTCTGCACTGTCTTAATTTTTGCTTTACTTAGTTATTTATATATTAGCTGGCATTATTTTCCGGTCTGTTCTGAAACTGGTCCCCCCCCCCCCGCCACTATTCTTCTGGTGTTCTTAATGGTTGGTAAAACTGGTCTAACAGCTTTTGTGCTATCTGATTGTTTCAAGGCTTGGTGATGTAAAAAAAATAGTCCCTATTTGTAAATTCCTGCATACCATTGGTTGAATGTCTTTGTATTCTGACTGAAGACTACTTGTCAACAATCTGGAAATATGGTGCTGAAAAGTATATTTTTTGGCACTTTTTAACGTGTTTTGCACTGTCTTAATTTTTTGCTTCACTGAATTATTTATATATTTGCTGGCATTGTTTCTCTTTTATAATCTGTTCTGAAACTGGTCTCTCTCCCTCCCCACATTCCTATAGTGGTTTTGTGCTGCCTGATTGTTTCAAGGCTTGCTGATATAAAAATAGTCCCTTTTTGTAAATTCCTACATACCATTGCTACAATCTCCTTCTGTTTTGACTGTAGAGTGCTTCTCAAACAATCTGAAAATATAGCGCTTGTAAGTATATTTTTGGCACTTTTTAACTTTTCTAAGTCGTGAACTGTCTTAATTTTTGCTCAACTGAAATATTTATATATTTGCTGGCATTGTTTTCTGTTTTCTGATCTGTTCTGAAACTGGTTCCCCCCTATTCCCGTGGTTTTCTTAAAGTTAGTAAAACTGGTCTAACAGCTTTTGTGTTATCTGATTGTTTTAAGGCTTGCTGATATAAAAATAGTCCCTGTTTCTAAATTCCTGCATACCATTGCTAGAATCTCCCTGTGTTCTGACTGAAGACTACTTCTCAAACAATCTGGAAATATAGCGCTAAGTATATTTTCTGGCACTTTTTAACTTTTCAGAGTTCTGCACTGTCTTAATTTTTGCTTTACTGAATTATTTATATATTACTTGGCATTTTGTCTATTCTCTGATCTGTTCTGAAACTAGTCCCCCATTCCTGTGGTATACTTAAAATTGGTAAAACTGGTCTAACAGCTTTTGTGTTTTCTGTTTTTTTTCAAAGTTTGCTGATATAAAAATAGTCCTTTTTTGTAAATTCCTATGTACCATTGCTAGAATCTCCTTGTGTTCTGACTGTAGAGTGCTTCTCAAACAATCTGGAAATATAGCGCTGGTAGAATATTTTTGGCACATTTTAACTTTTCAAAGTCATGCACTGTCTTCATTTTTGCTTGACTTAATTATTTATATATTTGATGCATTGTTTTCTGTTTTCCAATCTGTTCTGAATCTGGTTCCTCACCCCACTATTCTTGTGGTGTTCTTAAAGGTTGGTAAAACTGGTCTAACAGCTTTTGTGTTATCTGATTGTTTCAAGGCTTGCTGATATGAAAATAGTCCTGGTTTCTAAATTCCTGCATATGATTGCTAGAATCTTTTTGTGTTCTGACTGAAGAGTGCTTTTCAAAAATTCTGAAATATAGCGCTGATAAGTATATTTTTTGGGACTTTTTAACTTTTCAGAGTTCTGCACTATCCTAATTTTGGCTTGACTGAATTATTTATATAATTGCTGACATTGTTTTCCGATCTGTTTTGAAACTGGTTCCCGCCCATTCCAGTGGTGTTCTTAAAGTTGGCAAAACTGGTCTAACAGCTTTAGTGTTATCTGATTGTTTCAAGGCTTGCTGATATAAGCATAGTCCCTGTTTCTAAATTCCCGCATAACATTGCTAGAATCTCTTTGTGTTCTGACTGAAGAGTGCTTCTCAAACAATCTGGAAATATAGCGCTGATAAGTATATTTTTGGCACTTTTTAACTTTTCAGAGGTCTGTACTGTCATAATTTTTGGTTATATGAATTATTTATATATTTCCTGGCATTGTTTTCTGATCTAATCTGAAACTGGTCCCCCCATTCCTGTGGTGTTCTTAATGTTGATAAAACTGGTCTAACAGCTTTTGTGTTATCTGATTGTTTCAAGGCTTGCTAATATAAAAATAGTCCCGTTTGTAAATTCCTGCATACCATTGCTGGAATCTCCTTGTGTTTTGACTGAAAAGTGCTTCTCTAACCATATGGAAATATAGCACTGATAAGTATATTTTTTGCACTTTTTAAATTTTCGGAGTTCTGCACTTAATTGTTACTTGACAGAATAAAGTATATATTTGCTGGCACTGTTTTCTGATCAGTTTTGAAACTGGTCCCCCCCCCCCCCCACAGCATTCCTGTTGTGTTTTTAAATTTGGCAAAATTGGTCTAACAGCTTTTGTATTATCTAATTGTTTCAAGGCTTGCTGATATAAGGATAATCCCTCTTTGTAAATTTCTGCATGCCATTGCTAGAATCACCTTGTGTTCTGAGTGAAGTGTGCTTCTCAAACAATCTGGAAATATAGTGCAGCTAAGTATATTTTTGGCACTTTTTAACTTTTCAGAGTTCTGAACTGTCTTAATTGTTGCTTGACTGAGTAAAGTATATATTTGCCGGGACTCTTTTCTGATCTGTTCTAAAACTGCCCCCTCATACCTGTGGTGTTCTTCAAGTTGGCAAAACTGATCTAACAGCTTTTGTGTTATCTGATTTTTCAAGGCTTTCTGATATAAAAATATTTCCTGTTTGTAAACTCTTGTATACCATTGCTAGAATCACCTTGTGTTCTGACTGAAGAGTGCTTCTCAAACAATCTGGAAATATAGCGCTGATAAGTATATTTTTGGCACTTTTTAAACTTTCAGACTTCTGCAAAATCTTAATTTTTGCTTGACTTAATTATTTATATATTTGCTGACATTTTCTGTTTTCTGATCTGTTCTGAAAGTGGTTTCCCCCTATTCCTGTGGTGTTCTTAAAGTTGGTAAAACTGGTCTAACAGCTTTTGTGTTATGTGGTTGTTTCAAGGCTTGCTGGTATAAAAATAGTCCCGGTTTGTAAATTCCTGCATACCATTGCTGTAAGTCTCCTTGTGTTCTGACTGAAGAGTTCTTCTCAAACAATCTGGAAATATAGCGCTGATAAGTATATTTTTGGCACTTTTTAACTTTTCAGAGTTCTGCACTGTCTTAATTGTTGCTTGACTGAATTATTTATACATTTGCTGGCACTGTTTTCTGATCTGTTCTGAAACTGGTCCCCTCCCCCCATTCCTGTGGTGTTCTTAAAGCTGGTAAAACTGGTCTAACAGATTTTGTGTTATCTGATTATTTCAAGGCTTGTGGATATAAAGATAGTCCCTGTTTGTAAATTCCTACATATCATTGCTAGATTCTCCTTGTGTTCTGACTGAAGAGTGCTTCTCAAACAATATGGAAATATAGGGCTGAAAATGTATTTTTTGGCACTTGTTAACTTTTCGGAGTTCTGCACTGTCTTCATTTCTGCTTGACTGAATTATGTATATATTTGCTGGCATTGTTTTCTGATCTGTTCTGAAACTGGTTTTCTCCTGTCTCCCCACCCTGTTCCTGTGATGTTATACTTGGTGGGTTTGCAGTTGCCCACCCCTACTGTAAACTTGATCCAGGACACTCCTCCCTGTCCAGTGTCATTAGCTCATTCTACCTAATACAGAGAGAAAATTTGGGAAGGCCAAGCCACTTATATTTTTAACCTTGAATTATCTTTTGTTCCTCTATTTCCCTTTCCACTTTACCAAAAAAAAAAAACAACTTTTCTAGAAGCTCCTTGGGTTCTGAGTGTGCTTCTCAGCTGATAATTATATTTTTGGCACTTTTTAACTTTTCAGAGTTGAATAAAACAATTGAATCCAGTTCAGAATACATTTTGAATAAATTGCATTTATTTAAACTGTGTTTGCTTTAATACTGCTACACACTCAAGTGTGTTAGCTTCCACTGCACTTGAATTGTTTTTATTGCTGTTTTTGCTGCTTTTCTGTAAAAAAAAATCTAAGCTTGTTTCCTGCCTTTCCTGTAAATAATCTAGTCCAGATGCAGATTTGCTGTATCCGGGACTGTCAGCTTCTGAGCCGCCCAAGGCTTTCTGTGTTGGAGGGAAGCCTTCTAGCTTATCAGGCTACCTAGTGCTTACCACTCCCACTATCTACCACAATAGGAATGGTTTCTGCCCCAGAAATTGTAGTTCATTGGTCATTTGGGCAGTTTTTCTATCTCTTTCAACTTTCTGGTTTAAAAGCCCATGTTTGTGCTTGTTTCCTGCATTTCCTGTAAACAGTATAGTCCAGATACAGATTTGTTGTATCCAGGACTGTGTTTGTAAGCTCCTGAGTGGTGCCAAAGTCTGCTCTTCATTTTTCCTTTAGATCTGCTAGTTTTCTCCTCTCCTGCAGTTTTGCTAGCTTATTAGTCTAGCACTTTACCAGACTTCTTGAAACAATTATTGTAGCACACAAAAGTGCTGCCAGTATTAAATGTTCTACAAGGAAACAACTCCAGTACTTATTAATGCCCACCCCTCCAGGCATGTCTAAAGTTCAGTTCCCTGTACTTTCTCCTATTAACCTGGTGAACTTGGGCATCCTGAGGCAGTGTAGCAACTGCCTCATGTACACTGACAACCCTCTCCTCTTTCCTCCCAACACTCAGACTTGCGACAGATGTACTTATATGTCCAAATTGGAAGCCACGCACTCTCCAGCCAAGACCGGAATAGCTGGTAAAGAGGAGACTGTCAAAACTTGCACCACACCATATGAAATACATAGCCCTCCAGAACACACACCAGCACTGCCTTCACATAAAAACACAAACCACACACCCACCTTTGCGGAGGCTCTCAATAAAAATCTACCCAAACAGCAGAGACCTCCAAGGCAGAAACGCACTTGACCACCATAGCACAACACTAATCACAAGACATGTGACTCTCCTAAACAGTATGCCACTCAACCAAAGCCCCTAAGTAAAAACAACATGCCCAACACACTAGTCATAAGTGACTCGATAGTGAGGCACACTGATGCCCCACTCACTAAGTTGAATAAGGAGAAAGTAACAGCTGCCTGTCAGGTGCCAGGATCCGCCACATAACACATGCACTCAGGTCCCTCAACAACAAGTATGAATATGACTCTGTCATTGTACATGTGGGTGTGAATGACCTGAGATGTACCTCCCTAGACTACATGAAAAGAGACATGGAGGAGTTCTTGGATTATGTAGTCCAGGCGGGTATGACCCTAGCCCTGAGCAACATCCTACCATCACCCACAATGATACCACAGTACAAGCAGAAAATGATTGATTTCAACAACTGGCTGGGTTTCTGGTGCCATTATAAGGGGTTCCAGTATCTGTCTGCCTGGGATGACATGTTTGCCAGACCTCAATGCTTTGCCAGAGATGGCCTGCACCTGTCACCCCTAGGCTTCCGGATACTGGCCATTGCTCTAGCCACCCCTATAATGCCTTCTTTAGGCCGGTGTTCCAAAGATTAAATTACCACCATAACAGCTGCAAACAAATGCAATCTGAGGGTCATGGTGCTCAACGCTAGAAGTCTAAATCTCAAAATGCACTCACTCGAAGCACTCCTTAAATGGAGAACATCAACATTTGTGCTGTAACAGTGACCTGGTTCAAGGCAGCAGAAAGCACCCCTGCATCTACCAGGTTATAACTCATTCCACACCTTTTGGCCCCAGAACTTGGACCGTAGCTCCAAAGGTGGCGGTGTTTCCATATTCATAAAAGATGTGCACACCTCCAGACTGGTAGCCCAACATAATTCATCTGAGGTACTTCAGGTGCAGCTAACATTGGGTAATACAGCAATTCAGGTCGTAGCCTGTTATAGGTCTCCAACCATGCCCAAGACTCACACTCCACATTCCTAAGCACCCTGGAAAATATTAGGGTCTAACCTAACACGCTTAAACTGGGCGACTTCAACTATCCCTCCATTAACTGGGAAAATTACTCATGTACCGATACACTTGCCCAGTGTTTCCTGGAATTCATTAATTCCAATGCCCTGGACCACCTCGTTCTTACCCTCACTAGAGGTAGCAACATCCTTGACCTGGTCATTACTAACATGGGTGACCATTGCTCTACACCAATAGTCAACTCTTCCCTGGTTAGAACCGACCACAAACTAATCACCTTAGAAATCCACATCCATCCCATACCCCCCACACACCCCCACAAAGGTAACCACCATGAACAACTTCTCCAAAACTAACTTTGGGCTCCTAAAAACAGAGGTGGCTAACTTCACGTTACCCATGAAAATGGGGAATAGTTGCATGATCGCCGAATCATACACCACTGCACTGTACGAACATATACACAAATGCATGGATCTCGCCAGACTCAATAGAACCAAGAAGCTCTCCTCTAAAAAAAGAAAGCCACTCTGCTGATCCCCTGCCATAAACAAACTCTGCAACAGAAGGAGGAAATTGACACAGAATAAAGTGAAGTCCCAAGACTGGAAAAACTCCCTTATCAGCCTCAACAAAAAGCTGAGATCCCCTCATCAAATCCTCTAAAGATAGCTATGAAAACAGAATTGCAGCAGATAGTAAAGACAACCACAAGGCCTTCTATAGTTCTGTAAAGAATCTCCACGGCAATACCCAGATTTTCTCTGAGCTACTGCACAATGGTATCTCCTATAACAAGCCAACAGATATTGCCAATATACTGGTCGACAGATTCAGTGCCAACTTTACCCCCCCCCCCACACAAAGGAACAGTCACAATACCAGTAGATTGCCAGGCACCCAGTATTACTGCTGCACAGGTTAAAACAGCACTGTCCAAGGCCAAGAATACAGCTTCTATGGGACCTGACAATATCCCTGGCTGTGTTCTACATGAATACAGAGTGAACTGGCACCTCACCCATGTGCCCTGTTCAATCACAGCCTCACTTCAGGTTTTGTCCCTACTGAATGGTGCACTGCTACAATCCTCCCTCTCCACAAAGGAGGAGCAACTACAGACCCTGGGAACTATCTCCCCCATTAGCCTGATGAGTCTGATATGCAAAGCTATGGAACACATCATCATGGACCTAATAAGCAAGGATAAAGGGAATCTCCAAACTCTGGATCCCACACAGTTTGGTTTTGTGAAGGGTAGATCATGTCTGCTCAACTTGTGTGACTTCTTTGAGTCAGTCACCAGAGCTGTGGATGAAGGCAGAGTGGTTCATACAGCCTACCTTGATCTGGCCAAGGCCTTTGCTACCATTCCCCACTCAGAAATCATAGAGAAACTCACTAAGCTAGGCATCAACCCCTATATCACTAGGTGGGTTGCAAACTGTCTCACAGATAGAACCCACAGTGTGAAAGTAGCTGACTCCAAGTCAGACTGCTGACCAGTCACAAGTGGAGTCCCACAGGGTTCGGTCCTGGGTCCTCTCCTGTTTGGTATCTACTTCTCTGAAGTCCAGGCTAACAGGAAGGGACTCTGGCTGACAAAGTTCACAGACGATTGCAAGTTGGGAGCTATTATTAACTCCCAAAGTGATGTTGACATCGTACAGCAAGGCCTCACTGAGACCAATGACTGGTGTCAGAACCATGGCCTTAAGCTCAGTGTCACAAAATGTGTCATCATCCTCTTTGGGAAAAAACCCAGTTCCCATGAATTACCACATCAATGGTAGCCCACTGAACACTGAAGGTGTTATAAGAGATCAGGAAACACAGGTTGACTGCAACCTCTCTTTTGACCACCACATTGCCACTGTGGTCAGAAAGTCCTTCTATGTGGCACATCTCATTACTAAGGGTTTTGCATCCAGGAAGAAAGAGGTCATTGTCTACCTCTACTCTTCCCTCATTAGGCCAGTCATCAAGTACAATGCCACATTTGGCATGTACCTCACTAGACACTTCCAACAATTGGAGAGGTCGCAAAAGTACCTCACAAAGAGGATCTTCATAGGTTCATAGGTTCATAGGTTCATACTAGGCTATCTGCCCGAGGGCATTTACAAGCCTAGCCCATCGTTTTGTGGCTTACGCCACCCCTTTAGTATGGGGAACTATACCCATTATTTTGCTGTGCCTCTGTCGAGCAGTGACACTGAGGTAATCCCTGGGGTGTATCTGCGATCTCCCATCCATTGGTCAAGATTTCTCTTGAACAAGGCCAGCGAGGTGCTCTGCCTCACATATACCGGGATTTTGTTCCACAGCATAGGGAGTCTTTGGGTGATGAATCTATCCCTCCAGCACGTCCTATTAATAGCCGTGTCGAGGTTTAAGTCTCCCGCCCTTGTGGCTCTGATGGATCTAGATTTTTTGAGGTGAAGCATATTCATCAAATCTGGGTTTGACATGGCCTTGTATGTTAGGCAAAGGTCACCTCTGAGCAAGCGTGCGACTGAATAGAGCTGGAGTTCTTTCAGTCGGGCAGCATAGGACAGATTTTTGAGACCCTTTATCCTTTTGGTGAGGAACTTTTGTGGCCTCTCCAGCTGCTGCAAGTGTCGAGTCAGATACATTCCGAATGGGGCATTGTACTCAATCATTGGTCTGATGAGTGATGAGTAGAGGGAGACCATGACCTCCCTTGATCTAGATGAGAATCCCTTCATGATAAGGTGGGCAATGTAGAAGGTCTTCCTAACTACTTTGGCTACATGGGTGTCGAATGACAGACTACTATCAACCTGGGTCCCCAGGTCCCTGATAACTTCTTCTGCGCTCAGTGGATTGCCACCTATTGGGTAGCTAGGGGTAACCTTGTTTTTCCCGAAGGGTATGACTATGCATTTTTTGGCATTTAACTTTAGGCCATGGCTTTGGCACCAGTTATCAGTTTCTGTGAGACCCTTCTGAAGGATATCTGTGTCAGATGTGTTTTCTACTATGGCGCCCAGTTTGCAGTCATCTGCAAACTTTGTCAGCCATAACCCTCCTGTGTTTGCTTGTACTTCGGAAAAGTAGATGCCAAACAAGAGTGGGCCCAGGACTGAGCCCTGTGGGACACCACTTGTGACAGGCTTTGAGTCTGACATGGCGCCAGCAACTCTGACCCTGTGGGTTCTGTCACTCAGCCAGTTTGCAACCCGTCTTGTGATGTATGGGTTAACATTTAAGCTGATGAGTTTTTCAATGATACCCGAGTAGGGTATTGTATTGAAGGCCTTCGCCAGATCGAGGTAGGCTGTATGGACTGCCTTTCCCTCATCAATGGCTTTGGTGACTGTTTCGAAAAAGTCAACCAAGTTTAAAAGGCATGATCTGCCTTTGACAAAGCCAAACTGGGTTGGATCCAAAGTCTGCAAATTCCCTATGTCTTTGTTTATGAGGTCCATTATGATCCTCTCCATGGCTTTGCAGATAAGGCTTGTCAAGCTAATGGGCCAGTAATTTCCAGGGTCGGTGGAGGCACCGCCTTTGTGAAGTGGGACCACAGTTGCAGTGCGCCACTCCTGGTGCGTATCCAGAGGTAAGACTTTGATTAAACAGCTGTCCTAGCTGTGGGTTTAATTCCTCATTGAGTTCGTGGAGCACACAGCCGGGGACCCCATCGGGTCCCATGGATGCTGTGTTTTTTGCTTTGGAGAGAGCAGTTCCCACTTGGGCGTTGGAAATGTTTGGGGGGCTGCAATCATTTGGTATAGATATCTCTCCTTTTGGGGGGGGGGGGAGAAGTTTGCACTGAACCTGTCAGCCAGTATGTTGGCAATGTCTGTAGGATCAGTAATCTTCTCATCATTTTGAACTAGTTCTGAGCATATCTGGGAATTTCCTCCCAGGTTTCTAACATAGCTAAAGAAGGCCTTATGATTGTCTTTTGAGTCTTTAGCTATTTTTCTCTCAAAATTTGCTTTGGATGATTTTATGAGAGCTCTTAGTTTTTTACTTATAGTGATCAAGGGTGTCTTACCTTTTAAGGATTTTGCTCTATCTTGTAGTAGCTTCCTCCTTTTGTTGTAGAGTTTGTTTATGGCTGGGGTCCACCAGACTGGACACTTGCCTTTGGTACAAAGAGTCTTTGTTTTGCTTGGGATTGCCTTATCCATGCAGTCCTGCAGGTGCTGGTAGAAGGCATTTGTAAGTGATTCAGCGGCTTGAGTACTGTTTTCCGCCGGTTCGGGGCCTTAAAGGAGACCACACTAGTCTTTAGAAGTGTGAAGTCAGCTTCGAGAAGTTCTTTACTGTGGTCCTTTTTATTTCAGGTGGGGGTGGGATGAGGACCTCCAGCGAGATTAGTTTGTGATCTGATCTCACCAGTGAGGGGTATACTTCGGGTGTTGAGCATTGTGCTCCCATGTTCGTGATGATGAGATCAAGTATGTTATCTCCTCTTGTGGGGATGGTGACTAGTTGTTCCATGGCATTTGAGTTTATGAATTCCAGGAACTTTTGGGCTAGGGTGTTTGGGCTTGAGTAGTGTTCCCAGTCTATATTAGGGTAATTGAAGTCACCTAGTATGATGGTGTTTGGTGATACATTTATCCTCTCTAGTGTTTTCAGGAAGGCCATGTGAGGTTCCTGAGTTTGTGAGGGTGGCCTGTAACATGCTACAATTTGCAGAGCATTCTTGCCTATGGTTAATTGCACCTGGATGGTCTCCGATGCATCGTGCGTTGCTACCAATCTTGAGGTGTGGGTGTCCTTGATGAATATGGATACCCCCCCTCCTTTCTTGGTATTGTCTGGATTTTGGGGCCGGAATGCATGATATGAGGTAAAACCTGATAGTGCTGGGGTGCTCTCATGAGCCTTGAACCAGGTTTCTGTCACAGCACAGACATCGATGTTCTCCTTACTGAGAAGGGCCTCGAGTGCGTGCATTTTGAGATTGAGACTTCTGGCATTGAGCAGAATTACCCTTAGTTTTTTTCCTTTTTTGTGTTCTAGGGTGGTAGGTTTAGAATTTGAGCCTTGCCTAAAAAAGGCACTATGGGGGTGGCAAGAGCCTTTGCCAATATCCGGAATCAAACACTTGTCCTATGTGGACAGACTCAAAAAACTCCAACTATTCTGTCTCATATCGCCTACTTAGAGGTGATCTGTGCTTGACTTACAAAGCCATGTCTGACCCAGCTCTGTAACTCATTAACCCCGAGTACCTTCTCATGGCGCCTGTGTGCTTAAACCCAAGCACACCATGAGAAGATACAAATTTCAAGCCGTTACCCCCGAGTTCTTCCACAAGTGAGAGAAAGTGTACTGCAGGTTTGTAGTTCACCTTAATGTAAAACACACTGAAATCACAACTGAATATGTAATTTACCTTATCTAGTTGCGATTCAGTGTGTTTTTACATTAAGGTCACATAGAAGTTTTTGTCAGAAAATACATTTTAAAAGTTCTTGGTAAGCAGGTGGTGGCAACCATTCGGATTCTTGCATTCCGAGCCACCACTTGCATAACACCTCCACCCCCAGCCTAAACTTCTTTGTTTTCCCCTTATAAAAAGAGGGTCCAGCAGCAGGTATTTCCTTTCTTTCTGTGAAGAACTAGTGATTTTACCTGCTACTGGATCCTCAATTTAATTTTTGCTAGTCAAGGATTTTACGGACCGCCATATAGGCACTACCGGGAGTTCACATTCATCCACTGTACTGTAGAGTTCCCGGTCAGCTCAGCGCTCAGGTACTGTACTTGTTTTTTGGAATTCTGTACTAATTTTTGCTCACAAGAGCAGTTTAACACATTGTCATGTAGGTGTTTTAGAAGAAAAAGCAATGTTCATTGATATGGTGAAATATAGTTCGGCTTTTAAGGCTGTTGCATTATTTGTGTGCCCTGTTGTGCAATTTGCAAAGACATTTAATTGCGCAAGACGACTTGGGCTCAACGGAGATAAAATCATCCATGCAGTAATATTTTCAAAATGTTTTTTTTTTTTTTTCAAAATCTTAAGTATGTTACTTAGATAATGATAGTTATGGAATAAGCCACTTTCCTGGGTTGCGAGCTGTCGGGTTTTTGGCCCGGACTGTCCGGTTTTCTGTGTCAGGTTACCAACTTCATTCAAAACCGGACACGTGAAGTTCAGGTTTTGCACCACTAGGTTCCACCACCACCGTTTGATTTTAACATATGATTTAGTGTCTTTTCTGCCTTCCTCTAGAGCTCCTTGTTTGTGTTGCTTGCTGCGCCTGGGATCACATGGCTGATGTCACGTCAGATTTAAGCATAGTTATTTGCAAATACCAGAGCACATGGGGATGCTCTGCAGCTTGCTGTCACTTGCTCAGCATTGTAGGCAGTCTTATTTTGCAAACAATTTCATTTCCAGCACCACCAAATAAACTGCCGGGGTGCTGCTTGATGATTTGCTTTGTGCCTAAAATCAAGAAAAGACTTCAACATATCTTCCGAGTGCCAGCCGAGCAAAAGCTGTCCCATTCCAACCAGAGTCTTTCACTTGAAAGACTTAACCCAGTTACCAGACTGTTACAGCACAACACTTGATGGAACTGGTTGACAGGCTTGGTTATGTCTGTTAGGTTGGCTTACCCTTCCTCTTTCTCGTGTTTTGGCGCTGGTTACTCAGATCTCTCCTCAAAGAGGGATCGTTTTATTTTCACAGGAAAATAGTAACTTTTATGCAGTATGATAAACTCAACTGATGTAGTGGGTGAGTGATCTGGTTGGTATCTTCCTGTGATCTGAACTGCACAGTATTTTTGTCTCTCGGTTCCGTAGATCCCATTTTTAATTTTTCTGTGCATGCCATGTTGCCGAGATCCTCCTTTATTGTCTACAGCTGTTTCTAAGGGTCTGGATGTCAGTGGCAGTTTGTGTACTGGTTATCTAGTATTCTAATTTAAATCGAAATTATTAGATTATTGAAGTAGATACTGTGCTTTTTTTCTATTAATGTTTTGCCATTTAAGGTTTGCCTTGAATCTGGGTCTTCATAATACAGCCTGCAGTGTATTTTTTGAGAAGTGGATCACTGGAAGGTGGTAGGCTGGTAACATGCACAGATTTTATATACGCATTAGCGTTAATAGGAAAACTACAAAAATAAGATATGGCATACCAGCTTTGTGTTTTGATACTTATAACTTTTACTTTAAAAATGTATTGCTGCTAAAACACAAGTGATTTGTCTTTACTGTCAGAGTTAGTATCAGAATTTGCAATGCAGTGAACATAGTTCCCCATAAATGTGTTAAAATGGGTGAACTGCATGCTTTTGTACAAGTGCAGAGTTATGCAAATGCACCCAAACTAGTTTCCCATCAATTGCACATCTTAATGCTACTTTGGGTGAAATTCAAGTAAATGTAGTATTAATTTAATGAATTCAAGACGGTACTTAGTATCATGAATAGTTCAGTTCTGCATCAGTATTCTTGATTTGTCTATTACACAGCATATGTCAAAGTCAATGGGTTATTTCTTTGTAAGAGGTGCACATCTAATACAATACACGCTAGTTATTTTGACCAAAAGTAATGGTTTGGTGTTGTAGTACAGCACTAAGTGAGTGAGTGTAGGTTGATGTTTATAACCAGCTCACTTATTGCATTAGTGCTTTGTCATTCCTGAAAAGTAGTACTTGCTAAATATTTGCAAAACTCAATTTGGTTTGTAAGGCAGTCAGCAGTAGTGATTAATTGTGTGTGGTAAGTTCACTGTTGATAAAATCCTTGTTATATTTATTGAAATGTTTAAAAATGATGCCAGCAAAATGTAGGAATTGTGAGCTGGTAACCAAATTGATCATAGACATTGTGCTTTTCTGAGTATGTGTTTTATCTGGTTGTATAAATGAGGGGAAAGAGTTGATGGACTTCCCTGATAGGTTATTTGCAGTGATCTGTAAAAATGTGTGAAGTACGTGAGGTGCTGTGTAAGTTAAGCTACACCAGTGTGGAGCAGCTTTAAATTGTCAGCAAAGAACTGTGACTGCTAGCAACAATAAAGATCTAATTGTCTACATTTTATGGCAGTCTTTTGTGCAGTGTTTGTTCATTTTGGATTTAATATTTTTGTATAATATGTGCAAAATTTTCTTGTGGTGTGCCAGCAAGTTTACTTTGATCTGACAGATGATGGGTAGCAAACTTGTGAAGAACTGGCCTCTGCAGTAGCTGCTTTTAAGCTTATGTGTTGTTTGCCTTACAAACACAAGGTGCAGGGTTTGAGGCTCACAAGGGCTAATTGGCTAGGCTTACAATGGCTCGCAAGGGCACTTAGCCTAGTACTAACCTATGAACCTTCTTTTCTACCACCCCCGGAGGTAGTGATAGTCTCCCTGTGTTCTCTTGTCGAGGTAGCATTGGCTGACAGGTGTGCAGCGATGCATTGAAAGTACTGTGTACTGATGCAGGGGATATTTATTTTTAAATTAAAAGTTTTAAACTAAGAATCACTGTGCACATGCTGTGGCCCTTTTGCATTTGGTTTTAGTAGTTTCGCGGCTGCAGACTTCAGGCTGTTAATGGAGCTCCGGAGCTAAAACCCCCCCCCCCTCCATTTTACATAAGAACCGGCGTTTATTCTGTAGCATGTATTCAAAACATTTTACTTAAAGTATAGTTTGCCAATGTGAATTCTGATACTTGCAGTGTTTAACTTAATAACTAGCGATGTAATATACATTATAACAATTTTAGCAAAGTTTTGTTGTTTACTGACTCATTTTCACCCATTTTGAATGATTTATGCACTTGTATTCCTACACATACCAGCCACAAAATGACTTATTGGTGTTTTATTGATGAGCAGTAATAATTCTGTGAATCTGTGACTTCATAGCCTCTGAAATTGTATTTAAGCTGAATCAATTCTTATTGCAGCATAAAAAATGAACAAGCAAGAGTAGCTGGCATTGCAGTCATTTGATTTTTTTTGTATTCTTTATATTTACAGCCTCTAGCATATGTTTCACAATTTTTTTTTAATTATATGAAGTAGTTAAATATGTTTGCAGTTGTTTAGAATGTGGTTATTATACTACTGTGTAATTTTAGTTGTCATAAGTAATATCAAACCTGTACCGAACTGCTGTCTGGGTACTTTGATACTTGGAATTTCTTTTTCCAGCATAAAATGTCATTTGCTTTTATCTGATTGGTGTTTTTGTATATGGAAATATAAAATAGAGCTTTCAGTATTATTAAAAATGTAGGCTTTTGTGATCAGATGCTGTTCTTCTTTGGTTTATCTTTTGCCAGTATTGCACTAAGTAGAGATGACATTGTGAAGGTGTGCTGTTTATGTATGGGGAAATAAACTAAGAATCCTTTGTACAGTTGTTGAAGTTTTAGAACAATCTTGGGCATGTTTTAAGTGATAGTGGATTGCCAAGTCTGTTTGTGTTATTATAGGTAGTATACATGCTTTTGATGCAGAAGGCTGTGGGTTCTACTTCCACAGTATGTAGATGGATTGCTGATACTGTACTGTGTTGTACTTTTTACTTTGGCGGAGATACCTAGTAACTATGAACTTATCAGTTTGCCATCCATTCCGTAATGCAATCTTACTAGCTTACTAGAACAAACTCTAGCTATGCCACTGATCAGTAAGCCATGGAAAATGACTTTTTGAGGTCCTACCAAACATTTGGAAATAAGTCTGGTTTCTAGGTGGGTGATGTGTAGTTGGTGAGAACTGGTATGTGCACATTATATTGCATGGGTCATGTGGCAAATGTTTGATTTTACAGCTTGTGTATACTCTGCTCTACTAATGAAGTCACTGGGGCTAATGTTTCATGTTGGTTGTCATGCATACTTGGAAGGGCTGCTCAAGGGGTTGTTGATGGAAATGTTGCATTCTGGTGCTTGTGCATAGTAGGGCAAACTGCGAAAGGGGTCACTGGGGAGATGTTGCATTTTGGTGTTTGTGCATACTCAGACTTAGTTTATAGAAATGTGGCTTAATTTCAGCTTTCATTAATTAAGTTTGCAAGGGAGCATGTCAACGTTTCAGAAATGTGTACATTTCCATCTGCATTTTCATGTTTTGTGTTTTATTGTTCTTATGTTATGCACTTTGTTTTTATTTCATTCTTGACATATATTTATGGTGCCCGTTCACTTTGTGGTACTCTGGAAGCACTCCGTAGATAGCTTATTTTGTAGTTTAGGCATGCAAAAGCAAAGCTTTATTTATATTATTAATACAAGAGAGGGAATATTACAGGGAAAGCTCAACTGGCATGGTTCTGACCTGTTGTACTATATACTGTGACGTGGTTGTGATGTTTACGGTGCAACAGGCAAGAAAATTGGTAATTAATAGAGGTTGTGTGTATGGGCCATGTTGATGTTACACACACACACACACACACACACACACACACACTGAAAAGTCAGCATTATTCTAGATTTTGTTTTCGCTTGGACTGGAAATTTCTTAGCAGATAACCTGAAAAATAAATGTAGACAGGTAATTATGTACACTTTGGTTTCATCGTATATGTAGTGGGTGGCACAGTGGCACAGCACATAGTGTGTGTGTGAGTCTGTTGCCTGGACATTATATGATTGCCTTCGATACTTGCCTTAGTTTCTGGTGTGTTTCCAGGGGGATTCAATATTGGTCAGCATGGGAGTACAAGGGTATCAGACCATATTACTTGGCAAACGTAGGTCTGCACCTGTGTTCGTGTATTTGATATTTACTGTTTATTCCACAGAATTTTGTGATGTAGATAAACAATTGCAATATGACTCATTCCTCATTGTTTGGTATGTTGCTAACAAATAGGTGGGAGGATGGGCTCAATAATAACTTTTATACTGTTTTTGCTGAGTAAGTGAATGGCAGAAGACAAGCTATCTAGTTTGACATTTCTGCATGTCTTATTATTATTAATATGATTATAGTGAGTAGTTGCCTGAGTGAGATAAAGGTTATTACAGAGTGACTACTGACAGCATGGAGCTACCATATTTTTATGCATTTCTCCTGGCTTTGTCAGTCATGTGTGGAATTTAGGTGGGAGGAAGGGCACAGTAATATGTAAGTGTTATACTATTTGACTGACTATGGCCTTATAACAGATTATTACTGTGTTGCATAACACCTGCAGAAGGTAATATAATGAATGCCAGCAATTATCACCTGTGTCTGGGCATACATAACTTTGCAAGTCATTAGCACAGTGCAGTTACAATATAATACTGAGTCATTGCCACTTTTCAGGTTAAACTGTCAGCAGCTGTCACTGTTATTCACATAAGTAGAAGTCGTTATCACATTGATCAATGCACAACTCACATTTGGCTCTTTCTCCACTTGCAGTGATTGCAATACAGCCCCACCCCTCAACCCCTCCACACTACTTTCATTTATGTCATGTATACAATTGCAAGAATGTAAGCAGTCTAGGAGGAAAAATGTAGACATTACATCTTCAGTTGCTGTTTTTTCATGAGAAAGTGGCTGGAATAAGATGATTTGTGCTGTACTGTATAAAGAATTTGAATATATATATATATTATTATTGACTGCCTTGCATCCTCTCATTTGACAGAAAATCATAACTTGTTTTTAACTATATGGCAATGACAATATCCAGACTCATATCTTGTATTTATTTGAGACTATTCTGCACTGCTGTGGTAAAATATTTCCTGTGCTTTTGAACTATGAAGTCATTCTGTTGCTTTACTGATTATAGTCTTGCTCATTTATTTATCATAACCTCCCTTTGTGGGTGAGATACCAGAGGTATATTTCACCTGTTAGACTACTTGCATATCTGTTTGGTGAGCTACCCAGGGTGTAAAGTAGCTGGGGATGTATGTATATATATATATATATATATATATATATATATATATATATATATATATATATATATATATATATATAATACACACACACACACAACAGATTTATATGTGTATGTAGATATATATAGATGGAGATATAAATATATAGATATGTATATATATATATATATATATATATATATATATATATATATTCTAGAAATATAGATATAGAAATATAGATATAGAAATATAGAGATAGGTGCATTGCTTTTCATGTCCCTCTGTGCAGATATATTACATCAGAATGTTGTATTGCATTGTGTTTTTCAGGTGTGATTTCAAGTGTAAAGCAACACAGCCACCACCAAAGATGCCATCTGTTGAGGAGAAAGCAAGCAGCATTTACCTGTTGGGTGAGGAAACTGACTGTGATGGTTGCAGCAGTGGTTCAGACAATGGTATGCACCTTGATGTAGCACATAATGCCAACCAGAGTGAGGATGATGATTATGACTCAGAGGATGACATTCCACTCGCACGTCTGCGTGAAAAGGCCATTGCCTGTGATATGGCAGATGCCCCTGTGGCCGCCATTCTTGAAAGATCATTACGAGTTGCCAAAGTAGACATGACCAGTAATTATGACACTGACCATGACAGTGAGGATGAGGTGCCACTTGCACACCTAAGGAAGGTGCCCGCACACAAGATGGCCACACACAATGGCCACCAAGTGCATTCAGAGTATGATGCAGATGATGACTTGCCTTTATCTGTGATCACGAAAGCACGTGGTCTGACTGACACAACTATGCAGTCCTTCATAGTGCATGGCACTGCAAGTGCCGACAAGGGTGTGGATGTGCCTTCGACTGTGCATGATGTGGGAAGTAGTCCAGAGTATGGTGATTGGGATGGAGAAAATCCTCTAGATATGAGTCCAATTAGCTCCTTGTCAGACAATGATATGGGTGTGCCAGACCAGGGAGCATGTGTCAGCAGTTCACTACCAACTGCAAGCAGTACAGTTGCTACTGGCATTGAGAGAGCACCATCTCTCAACCCTTCAGCCCTTCCCATTCCCAAATGTTCCTTGCAACCCAGTCAGGTACACCGAGCATGCCCACCACGCAAGATCACGTGGGAAAAACACCTCCAAACTTTACACATTGAGGAATTTGTGGGGCCAGTAGGACCAATAAATCACTTGGGCTCAGATAGCACAGAGATGGACTTCCTGAATTTGATGTTCCTAGAGGAGCTATACACCCATATTGCTAATGAAACAAATCACTATGCTGCACAGAGGCAGGCCGCAGCACTCAAGGCTGATACCCGGTAGAGTCCTGTTTGCCCAGGAGACATACGCACATTTCTAGGTGTCAGAATATACATGTCTATTGTACATGTTCCTGAATTGTGGCAGTACTGGGAAATGCACCATGTATATGTTCGCTTCCCAATAGCAGAGTACATGACCAGAGATAGGTTTGAAAAAATTCAGCAGTACTTCCACTGCAACGATAACAGCCTGAGCCTACCACAGGGCTCTGTGGGTCATGACAAGCTACATCACGTACGGCCAATACTGGATGCAGTACTTCATGCATGCAGGACACATTATAATGTGCATCGTGAGGTGGCTGTAGACGAAGCCATGGTTGGCTTCCGTGGACGCTTGACTTTTAGACAGTTTATGCCTGGTAAGCCCGAGAGGTATGGCATTAAAGTGTGGGTGTTGGCAGACTCGTCCAATGGGTATGTATGTGAATTCCAGGTATACACTGGAAAAACGGAGCAGAATACAGAGGTCAGGCTGGCACACAGAGTTGTGGTTGACTTAACTAGGGGACTGATTGGCAAGAAGCATCACATTTACTTTGATAACATCTTTACCTCTGTTCCGCTGGCACAGCAATTGCTGAAAGATGATCTATACTGTTGTGGAACCATGCACACCAATAGGTCAGGATGGCCTCTAACATTCAACAAACAGGCCATTGGAAAAGCAGCTCGAGGCTACTACAAGCAATTGCAGAGTGGACCACTGCTAGCTACTGAATGGAAGGATAGCAAACCAGTATTCCTCCTGTCAACTAACTGTAACCCAACCTTGCCAGTCTCCAGCACATACAGGAGAAAGCGTGATGGAAGAAAGGCATCGGTGCCATGTCCACCAGTTGTAAACATGTACAACAGTTACATGAATGGGGTGGACTGAGCAGATCAGCTCAGGACACAGTATCCCAGTGCCAGAAAGGCCCGCAAATGGTGGCTGTACTTGTTCTGGTTCTTATGGGATGTGGCCATTGTCAATGCTTTCATTATATTTCATGAAAGTATCAGCCATCAGCAACTGTCATGCTCTGGACGTGCTATTCCAGCAACACAGTTACAGTTCCAAAGGAACCTAGGCTTGCATCTACTTGCCAGTTATACGAAGAGGAAAAGATGCACTGAGATTACTGTCCCAGAGGCTGTGAGCCGATTTGAGCATGGCTCTCACTTTCCGGTGAAATGGCGTAAATCAAGATGCAAAAACTGTGCCAGCAAGGGTAAACATGCTGAGCCATCATGGGGGTGCCCGACTTGCAAGGTCAACCTGTGTGTCGAATGCTTTGGCGAGTACCATGGCCATAAATTTCTCCCATAGTGCTGTTGTCATAGCTTTTGACATGTTGTCTTGATTTAGCTCTGCACTCAGTCTCCCTCCCTTCAGGTGTAGTCAGTGTATGTAGGTGAGGGTAGTAAATGTATGAAGGTCAGGGCAGCAATTAGTGAGTTACTTCAGCCCCTCATCCCATAGGTCCATTGCTGAATGGGCACATGTAAAGAGAAAAGGCAGAGGTAAGGCAGACTGCTGACACTGAAGGAGGTCATGAGACCATAGTGGTATCAGCAGTCTGAGTGGACAGTCAGCACAGCTATGGGACACTACAGATAACCAACATCTGGAGCCCCATGCCTGTCCTTGGCATATTAATAGAGTGGCGGTCCTTACCCTGCTTTTTCTCTTTACATGTGCCCTGGCTGTGCACCCTTGTCAGTGTCCATCCATGCTTTATTTCAGATAAGGTAAGACTGTCTTCTGCTGTTCTGGGAGTCACTGGAAAGGGAGCAGCCAAAACACCTACGCTGTCCCATCACCGTATATTGTGTTGGTGGGTGCATCACAGGGGGCATACCCAGCCACCATGGATCTTGTGATCCACCTGGATCACAGTTGGGAATTGAAGTCTCTTCAGCTCAGTCCCATAGTACTGCTCTCCTAGGTAAGCATGGGCTTGGGTGTGCCACTGTGATGTAATGTTTCCCTCCGGGAAAGGACACATGCAAAAAGACACAGCCTGGGTCAGTCTTGGTCTTTTGACATGTTGCCGTGATGTAGCTGTCCACTCAGTCTCCCTCCCTTCAGGTGTAGTCAGTGTATGTAGGTGAGGGTAGTAAATGTATGAGGGTCAGGACAGCGATTAGTGAGTTACTTCAGCCCCTCATCCCTTAGGTCCATTGCTGAACGGGGACATGTAAAGAGAAAAGGCAAAGGTAAGGCAGACTGCTGACACTGAAGGAGGTTATGAGACCATAGTGGTATCAGCAGTCTGAGTGGGCAGCCAGCACAGCTATGGGACACTACAGATAACCAACATCTGGAGCCCCATGCCTGTCCTTGGCATATTAGTGGAGCGGCGGTCCTTACCCTGCTTTTTCTCTTTACATGTGCCCTGGCTGTGCACCCTTGTCAGTGGCCACCCATGCTTTATTTCAGATAAGGTAAGACTGTCTTCTGCTGTTCTGGGAGTCACTGGAAAGGGAGCAGACAAAAACCCTATGCTGTCCCATCGCCGAATATTGTGTTGGTGGTTGCATCACAGGGGGCATACCCAGCCAGCATGGATCTTGTGATCCACCGGGATCGCAGTTGGGAACTTGGAGACTCTTCAGCTCAGTCCCATAGTGCTGCTGTCCTTGGTAAGCATGGTCTTGGGGGTGCCACTGTGATGCAATGTTCCCCTCTGGGAAAGGACACATGCAAAAAAAACACAGCCTGGGTCAGTCTTGGTCTTTTGACATGTTGCCTTGATGTAGCTCTCCACTCAGTCTCCCTCCCTTCAGGTGTAGTCACTGTATGTAGGTGAGGGTAGTAAATGTATGAAGGTCAGGACAGCAATTAGTGAGTTACTTCAGCCCCTCATCCCTTAGGTCCATTGATGAATGGGCACATGTAAAGAGAAAAGGCAAAGGTAAGGCAGACTGCTGACACTGAAGGAGGTCATGAGACCATAGTGATATCAGCAGTCTGAGTGCCAGCCAGCACAGCTATGGGACACTACAGATAACCAACATCTGGAGCTCCATGCCTGTCCTTGGCATATTAGTGGAGCGGCGGTCCTTACCCTGCTTTTTCTCTTTACATGTGCCCTGGCTGTGGACCCTTGTCAGTGTCCACCCATGCTTTATTTCAGATAACGTAAGACTGTCTTCTGTCCCCGGCATCACTGCGGAAGATGTTCACCTGTTCAGAATGGATGGCATTCACCTAACTGAGGAGGGCATTGCGTTGTTCTTGACCAACCTCCACAATGGCGTGAGGAGAGCCATGCAAGATTGCTAACATGCAGTTTGTGAGAAGAATGGAAAACACCCATGACCAAGTCGGACCAATATAGTAAGTAAAACACTATTATGAAATGTGTTGTATAAAATTAATTTCTCTGAGCTTGGCAAACGACTCTTATGGAAATTATGATTTTTTTCATCTTTTGGTAAATAATTTTGCAAGGGAGCATCTGAATGTGCCAAGTAATATCTCATTTTATAGAAAGTATTGCTGGTTCCAACATGGTAAAATAATTGTGCCTGTATGTTTGACACATGTGCAGATATCAAAGTTTGGTTGGGACTTAGGTTATGGAAATTATGATTTTTTTTTTCATATTTTGGTAAATAACTTTGCAAGGGTGCATCTCATTGTGCCAAGTAATATCTCATTTTGAAGAAAGTATTGCTGGTTCCAACATGGTAAAATAATTTTGCCTGTATGTTTGATACATGTGCAGATATCAAAGTTTGTTTGGTACTTACGGTTATGGAAATTATGATTTTTTTCATATTTTGGTAAATAACTTTGAAAGGGAGCATCTGAATGTGCCAAGTAATATCTCATTTTGAAGACAGTATTGCTGGTTCTAACATGGTAAAAGAATTGTGCCTATATGTTTGACACATGTGCAGATATCAAAGTTTGTTTCGGACTTAGGTTATGGAAATTATGATTTTTTTTCATATTTTGCTAAATAACTTTGCAAGGGAGCATCTGAATGTGCTAAGTAATACCTCATTTTGAAAATATTATTTATAGTTCTATCATGGTAAAAGAATGGTGCCTGTATGTTGTACTCATGTGCAGATATCAAAGTTTGTTTCGGACTTAGGTTATGGAAATTATGATTTTTTTTTCATATTTTTGGTAAATAACTTTGCAAGGGAACATCTGAATGTGCTAAGTAATACCTCATTTTGAAAACAGTATTGATAGTTCTAACATGGTAAAAAAATTGTGCCTGTATGTTTGACACATGCAGATATCAAAGCTTGTTTCGGACTTAGGTTATGGAAATTATGATTTTTTTCATATTTTGGTAAATAACATTACAAGGGAGCATCTGAATGTGCTAAGTAATACCTCATTTTGAAAAGATTATTTATAGTTCTAACCTGGTAAAAGAATGGTGCCTGTATGTTGTATTCATAGGTAGATATCAAAGTTTGTTTGGAATTAGGTTATGGAAATTATGATTTATTTTCATATTTTGGTAAATAACTTTGCAAGGGAGCATGTCAGTGTGCCAAGTAATACCTCATTTTGAAGACAGTGTTACTCCTTACAACATGGTAAAAGAACTATGTCTGTGCACTCTACATATGGACAAATATCACAGTTTGTTTAGTCTTGTACGATTATGAAAATTATACATTTACAATACTTTTCATTATTATGCCCATATCTTTGCAAGGGAGCATGGTGATCACACAAACGATGCATCATTTTGAAGCTGACATTCAGATGCACAACTTCTACACTGATATGTAGGCTCTGTCTTTTACAGGTGATGAGATATGCTTTGTTTATTTATCAATTATGAAAAATAATATATTAATCATATTTCTGTGAATATCTCAAGAAAGGAACATCGCACAGTAATGGTTAAGGTATCATTTTAAAGCTGACATTCATACTAACAAATTACATTCAAATTATATGGGTCTGCATGGTACATTGACCAAGATATTGTGCTTTGTTTTTCTAAAAAGGTAAAAATATGCACACTATCAGCATTCCTTGCCAAATATTTAATAATGACTTTGATATACACTATCAACATTTACACTGTTGGAAAGGTCAGTGTCTGCTGAACAACCTTTGTGTTTACATTTTTAGTCTAGCTCTTATAGTTAAAGAGTTATGAACATTTGTTTTCTGTATGGTATTCCAAATGGATTTTCTGAAAATGAGCTCAGGCTGCACTGTTGTTCCTATGGTGGAATTAAGCAGGCAGCTTTTCCTGAGCTGCTCCGGAGTGAATGAGTTAAAAATGCTACATCTAAAGAAATCCCAATCAGCACACACTCCAGAGACGTCAACCTCATTACTACAATCAACAGAACATGCTCGAGGGACAGGTTCATAATCCAGAGACTGCCCATGCTATGTAATAGACTTCCTATACATGTCAAACAGAGCACCTCACTGGCCCTCTTCAAAGGAAATCTTGATGAGTGGATGGGAAATAGAAAATTCACTCTGGGGATCACTCCAGTGGCTCTGCTCGACAGAGGTACTGAGAACTAAGGTCGGGTGGCAAGATGCCAGGGTAATCCTATGGGCTAGGCTTGTAAAGGCACCAGGGCCATTAGCCTAGTACACACCTATAAACCAACTATACAAGAAGTAGTGAATATAGTAACAGAGGTAAAACAACTAGAACTAAGATCTTTAGAAAAGGATAGGGGCAAACTACATAGGAAAAAGTGGGAAGTGTGGGAGCAACATGTACAGAGGAGGAATGAGGATTAAAAATAGGCAGGATTTCAATGAATTATGTAATGTTTGAAGGAAAATGATTGAGTAGATTATAAGTGATGTATAGTGTTTGCAACTGGGAATGTGTCAGTATGCTTTGTGATGTAAAATGTTTGTATCTAGGATTGTGTCAGTGTGGTTTGTTTTCATTTATATAAATGTATGACTGCCTATGTCGTAAGTGATGGTTTAATAAAGATGTTTCTTGTTTAAAAAAAGGGGGCAGGAATTGAATAATTTATGTAATGTTGTTTAGGTTATATGTGTAACAATATATGTGAATTATAATGTTTGTAAACATCAACTTCTTAATACAGTTTGATTACTTTTATATAAGTGTAAATTTGCCTGTGAGACAAGTGATAATGAATTGTTTGTGTCTTTTGGCTTTTCCCAGTTAGGGGTCGCCACAACAGAACTCCGGTCTGCTAATGATTGGCAGTAGATTTTTACGTACTGGATTGCCGGGCCTAACGCACAACCTTCAGCGAAGGAACGCCCATTCACGCATGTTGCCACACAGAAGACACTCTAACTGAGAATCGAACGGGCAACGTCTAACTGTGAGGTGACAACGCTACCGCAGCACCACCACCGCAGTACAAGTGATAATGTGATAATGAATAAAGGTGTTTAAAAAAACATTAGTAGCTACTGCCTTTAATAGCTACATTACAGTAGTCATCTTGTACACTGCTGGCTTCTCATGACCTGTAGCACTCAATATACTTCTGCTGGCCACAGAATGACTGAAGATCTTGATTACACACCAACATTAGGAAGAGAAAAACAATATTGCCTGATATAGGGAAATATTATTACAACACTTGGCATTGTCAGGTGGAATCTGAACTTTGGAAAGTTCAAGATATGAATGAAGTCTCAATAAATGCATAAAGTTTAAAAAAAATTTCATTTTTTTTGTTCAAAAATCCAAGTCAGCTGGCTTCACCAAAAAGGAAGACAAACAGTATAACAGGTACAGTCTTAAGAAACAGTCAGGACACTCAATCTTCTCTTTTGAAATTGTTTTTTGCAGGAAGTATTCCCCTATACCTATTGATGTGTGACGCAAGCCTCAGATACCAATGAAATTATACATGCCAACTCTGTGATCATAATTTGGAGAAAAGGGAATATTCTGTCGTATGGTGGTCTCAGAATTAGTATATGCATGTCCATATTTTTGGTCATTCAGTCTCCACATTCTGGGACTCAGCATTCTGATTCTCAACATTTCAGTTACTGTCACTTACACTTCTTGATGCAAGCGACAAATATACAACTCAAGTGCTATTGAATAAAACTAAGAAATAGGTGCTAATATTCCATAAAATACTTTTAATGCTGAAAGATACATTAAATACCATCACAAAATATCTTATAAGCAGTTTAATTCCAAAATTAGTCTTCAATATTTCCATTACCAAGACTTTCACTGGCAGAACAGTCTAGTCTCTCTTTGCTAACTACCATCTCAGAGTCAAAGCTCTCTCCTCTGTCCCTCTTTCTTCACACATGTACACTCCAAGCTCCTCAAGATCTTGTCTCCAAATAAAACACACAGTCTCTCTCTGATTCTTTGCCCTCATCTTAAATCGATGTAGGATCATATCTGGAACTATTTTAATCTAGCTTTCAGCATTTCCCTTAAAGAGGCCATGCTTTCCTACCCATTACATAACATTCAGATACATTCAAGAAATACAAACGAGTGCATTTTTTAGTATTAACAGCCAACATATTCAACAGTATTATCAAAGAGACACTTTTCAAACAACAGATTATGCCTGTCAGTTTTCCATTTTTAGGTTCATATCACAGGCAACCACCAAGCTATGCTACACTATGTATACAAAGACAAATTGTTTTGTATTTATTGTACTTTTACTGGTGTGGACCTATGTTAACAGAACTTGTGCATCACAATGGATTGTTGCATAATAACAGATGTCATTCCTTAATATTAACACTTTCCATTTAGCTTCAAGAGAATTGGAACTTTTTTCTGCTAATACTGACCTGGTTGTCAGTTGATTTAAAGATTTCTTAATGATTTAAAGATTACCTCAAGGTTCAGAATTAATATCTGTTTGTTTTTTTTGTTTGTTTGTTTTTTTTTTTTACAGATCTCAAAATCAAAGTCTTGAATGATATCTGTAGATAATAGATTATTTAGTCAATGCCAGCCTTATTAGCCCTCCTGTTAACTTACAGCAGTCCAGTAACCGAATAACAGTCTGAATAACTCAAAAGGTAGCACACTCACCTTTGGTGTAAAAGGCTGTAGATTCTAGTCCTTCCCCAGGTAAGTGGATTAATTTTCTAATACTGACACTGCTGTGCAGCACTTCTCAAAAGTAGTAGGAAAACTTTACTGTGTACAAAGCATAATTATATATACACTTTCTCATTTTCAATATTTTTATAAAACATTATGCAAATGTGTAATCAGCAAGAAGAAAAATAATAATACAAACAGATGCAATATATTATATATTATTATATACTATTTATTGTATATTATATATTATATATCTTGGGCCCATCCCTTTTGCAGCAACCAACGTTCTGATGCTGTCAGTTTTCATTAGTCAGCAATTAGGCTTGGATCCAACTTGGCCACTATTTACAGCTTCTGGCTACTGGAAACTCTCAAGCTCCTCCCTTACCCATAATTCTGTATTCCCGTAACATAACTCAGATCTCGTTTGCCACCTTCACATATAAACGTGGCCACTGCGAGCTCTCAAGCATTAAAATGTTAAGTGAATTAAATACTTACATTTTCTCTCCTTGACTTGTGCTAATTGCTTTCTATTTATTCTCCCTTATCCTACACTTTTTAGTGTATTTCTAAACTACCATTTTAGGCATTTATCTTTCCCCTTCCAATTACCATAGTTGGTAATTTCATATCTCCTTTCTTCTTTCTTTCCTTAAAAAAAAAAAAAAAAAAAAGTTTCTTTTTTATTCTCTATAGCATATAGCTCATTAAGATGGCTGAAAAGCCTTCAGGCTGTAAAAAGTGTAAACAGTGTGGGTACAAAATTCCTCTTTCTGATGTGCATGATTTATGGGTCTATTGTTTGGGCCCTGCTCATTTAAAAGTTGACTGTGAGATCTGCAAGGTATTTAATCCTTGTGCTTTGGTAGACCGCAAAAATAAACTTATTCTGAAAGTTCTCTTTATGACCTTCTCAGTATCACTATCTGGGGCTCAACCCTCCTAGCCTGAGGAAAAAAGAGCACAGAAAAAGATCCATCGGATCCATCTGGATAATACACTCCCTTCTTGGATCAAATCCATGAGCCTGTTCGAAAAGTTAAAAAAAGTTGGATCTGAAGACTAAATCTTCGGACCCGTCAGCATCAGATGTCCGATCTTCTTCATTGGATTCAACAGCCTCCGATCAGAAACATTTACTTTTGCACTAGGTATGTGTCGTCTTTGGATCGTATCCCTTCTCAGGTGCCATCCCCTTTTTGGGAGAGATGCCGGCATTCCAGGTCCCCTTCAGTGGCCTAATCCTGTCATTCTTCCATGAGCTTGACAGAAGCTGCCATGGATAGGATGATAAAGAAGTTTCTTTCAACACAAATTTAGATGAGAGTTCTCCCAGCTCCTAACCCTTCAGATCTGGGGACCTTTACTAGTACTACACCTCCCATCTCAGTTCCTTCTCAATCTGACCCATGGTTTTGGAGACCTTGGATCTGAGTCTTCTGGGACTGTCTGTGTCAGATCCAAATAGTGTCATATCTTCGGTTCTGATGCATTCTTTGATTTCAATGGCTCTGAGTGTGTTGGAGCTGGATGACTCTCTAAGCCAAAGCACCATTGTTGGATCTGAGGTGTTAACAGTTGACTGTGAAGTTGTTGGAGCAGTCTTTGCCCCTTGGAGTCTCAGCATTGGACAGCTTGGCCCTACTCCTGCCTCGGGTGGACTGCCTTTGGGTCAGAGGGAGCTGATGGTCTGGAAGCATGTTTTCTCTGCTCTGTCAGCCTCTTTCTCTTCAGAGCGCTCTGCCTTTGAGGTGATAGAGAGACTGTTCTTTGCTTCTGGATGATGGATGGTTCCTCCCCCCCCCCCTTGGATCCTCCCTCTGGATCCCATATGACTTTGTGCCCTGATTCTCATCACTCTACTCCACAGGGACAGCCAGCCCAAAGTCTCCAGGTTACCTAGCAGGGTATACTTATTTCTTCTGATACTTCTCTGGAACATCCCACTGAAGAAGTCCTTAGGAAGAAAAAGTGCTCAAGAGGAGGCACTTAGGCTCCCCTCAAGAATTGGTTACTGAAGATACTGATTTTGATAAGGGGGAAAGGTCCCCAAGATCACCACCTGATGACATCTCCTTTGGATACATCCTGGAAATTCTCAAGCAAAGGGGTGGTTGGTCTACTGGTAACACTTCCCAAGAGGAATCAGTATTCCTGGATTCCTTTGGGTCTGGCCCATCTACCTCCTGGGTGACTCCACCTGCCAACAAGCTCATAGATTTGATCTCTAGGTGGGCATGGAAGAAACCTGACTCTGTTGAGCTAATCCCCAAGAGACCAGACAGGATCCTGGCGCCACTGAAAGGAACATAGTTTTGGAGCAAGGAAGTACCAGTAGATGCCATGGGTATCATTAAGAAAGAACTTGTGGAACAGAGTTCATTTGTCCACTCCCCCTAACAAGAAGTCCAGGGCATTGGACAGATTTGGGAAGTGTGAATATGCTTCAGTGACCTTTGCACTGAGGTCACTGAATTATTTGGCACACTTCTCTAGATTGCAGAGGGATTTGATTAAAGACCTCTCCAAATCCCTTTCTGGGACCAGTACTTCTGAGGAAAAGAGCTCTACTGCCTCACAGTTGGCTGCCCTACAGTGGTTCACAAATTCGTCCATGAGGCGCGTTTCACATGAGGTGAAGGTACCTTAAGGGTGGCAAGTTTAGGAATTTCCATTAGGAGGCATTCCTGTATGCTCTTGTGTGATTTTGCAGAGCCCTTCAAGTCCTCCTTTCTCAATGCACCCTTTGACAGAAGTTCTTTGTTTGGCCCTAAGGTAAAGGACACACTCTCCTTCTGTGAGCAAGATGGTAAGACCCTGTTTGCAGTGGGCATACATTTTTCAACCCCTCAAAGGTCCTTTTCTAGGAATCAGCGAGGAGGTCAAAAAATGTGGTTCAGAAAGTCCCAGGGTCCTTTCCAAGATCCACGTGGAGATAGTTCTTCCCGGGCAGAGTGGGGAACTCTAACAGAAGATGCCACCCACATGGCAGAGGAGGCCCGCAGAACCAGGAGTCTAGAGATTCCTTTTCTGACAGACCATATCAGCGCGCCTGAAAGGAGGCCCAATTGCCCATTTCTGAAGGTAGTTGGTGTCATCTATCCCTCTACCAGAGAGCGTGGATAGACATTACAAAAGATACATGGTGCAGAGGATTATTTCCAGAGGTTATGTAATTCCATCTTCCCTACCCTGTCCTTAAACATTAAACAAAATTCCCAATCTTCCATACAGTCAAAGGAAAGCAGCAGCTCTAGAAATAAAAAAAGCTGCTACAGAAAGAAAGTCATTCAAGAGGTCACCCCAGCCCAGAAAGACTCCAGAACTTACTCAAGATTATTTTTAGTGCCAAAGAAAATGGGACTGGAGACCAATTTTGGATCTCAGCAATCTGAACAAATCGGTTCAGTATACAAAGTTCCAGATGGTCACAGTTCAGTCCATTTTGCCTTTCCTGCACAAGGACGATTGGATGTGCTCAACAAATCTTCAGGATGCATACTATCACATAAAAATGAACATATGATCCAAGAGATACTCATGATTCTGGCTGGGGGCCAGTCATTACCAATTCAGAGCACTGCCCTTTGGCATCCCACAACCACCAGGGTGTTCACTAAATGTATGGCACTAGTAGCAGCTCACTTGAGACTGCAGGGATTCTGGGTGTTTCTGTACTTGGACAACTGGCTCATAACCGCTGTGATCATGCATTTTCTGATAAAAGCTCAAAACTATATAGTCCATATATGCTCTCACCTAGGAATTACCATCAACCACAACAAATCTCAGAACCATCTCAGACACTAGAGTTCATAGGGACCTTGTTGAAGATGATATCACTGACAACCTCCCTTCCCTTACTGAGATTACAATCTATTCAATTTCAAGTCAAAAACATAATTCAGAATTCTTGTCTTTTGGCTCGATTGATTCTACAGAACTTGGGGGTAAAGTCTGCCATGATAGTTCTAGTTCTGCTTTCATACTATATGACAATTCTTCAGTGGACCTTAGCAACTCAGTGGTCCATTCTGTATCAACCTATGTCCACCCAGATAAGGATAACGCAGGCGTGCAAAAAGTACCTCTTGTGGTGGATTTGATCAGATCAGGTATTACAAGGCCATCCCTTCATTCTGCCTCAGCCCAAAGCCATAGTGACCATGGACACTTCCCAAATTGGGTGGGGGGCACTTCTTGGGAAAGACAGTCCAAGGTACATGGTCCTCAGAAGAGGCCAACACACATATCAGTGTCCTAGAAATGACAGCAGTACTCCTAGTGTTACAGGCCTTTCTAGACTCTCTCCCTTCTGGGACTTGTGATTCAAACAGACAGCATGTCAGTGGTATGGTACATCAACAAACAAGGAAGTAACAGATCTTACCCCTTGTGCCAGGAAGTTCTGAGAGTGTAGCAATGGGTGATGTCATCATATCAAATTCTGATAGCAAAGCACATTCCAGGTCCATTTTGTTACCTCATGAGTGGTCTCTCAACATAAAAGTTGTGGGAAAGATATTCCACCAATGGGGCCAACCTTGTTGTGACCTCTTTGCAACTCCCCTCAACAACAAATGCAGCAGGTTCTTTGCTCTGATTCCCCCCAGCAGGAGAATCACCAAGAGACACTCTCCTTCATTATTAGTCTCCCTGGTTTTCTCTTTGCATATACCCAACCCCCTTAATCCCCCATTTTTTTCCAGAAAGCATCTCAATTGAAGAGCAAAGTCATCCTTATTGCCCCTTATTGGCCTCATTAGATTTGGTTCACCTTTCTTTGGCCTCATCTACATTACCCTCCATGGATTATAGATCCAATTCCTGACCTCCTGTCTCACCCAACAGACATGAATCACCTGGACATTTCAGGCCTAAAGCTGACTGCATGGTTTCTCTACTTCCATTGATAGGCAGACAACTTAGACTCTCCTCCCCTGTCCATCATATGCTCTTGTCTTCCCATAAAGCTTACACTAAGAAGATTTACAGAAGCAAATAGAAAAGATTTGTTTTTTTTGGGCACAGCAGAAAGATGTTGACCCTTTTTCAGCAGCAATAGATAACATTATTGAGTTTCTGGCCACAATCTTTAATGAAGGGGCTAATTCCTCAACTATTTAAGTACAACTAGCAGCCATTTCTAATTTTCATATAGGAGTGAACAATTCTACCTTAGCTTCCTCAAAGGTTTGTAAGGCCTTTATAAGGGGTACCCTTATTCTGAGACCACCTTTTAAAGATTCAACTCCACCATAGGACTTAAATTTAGTATTACAAGCTTTGACTCAATCTCCCTTTGAACCAGCAGCAAAATGTGAACTAAAGTTTTTAATATAACCTCTACTTGAAGAATTTTTGAACTTCAAGCCTTGTCTTCTAAGCCTCCTTATTTAATGTTCCATAGAGATAGGGTAACACTACAAACCAATCCTTCCTTTCTTCCTAAGGTGGTTTTAGAATCCAATATCAATTAGTCTATTAATCTTCCAAATTTCACAAAGGTGAATACATGTTGCATTTGTTGGACGTTCACAGACAGTTATGTTTCTATTTGCATAGAATGAAGAATTTCAGAAAAAAAAAACAGATTGTTTGTTTCTTTTGTGGACATGAAATGATGTAAGCCAGTTTCAAAAGTAACTTTAGCCAGATGGTTGCCTGATTGCATATCCTTTGATGTGAAGTTGTTGCCTTCATTTGCTCTTCAACCTGTGGGTACTCGACTTGGCCACATTTTCCAGTATCTGATCCGAGCTCCAAGATCCTCCCCTACCCATAATGCCCCTGTCTCCCTCCTTCCTTCAGATCTTATTTGCCATGCTAGTGTTCGCATCGTGGTCTGGGCTCTAAGCAACTTTTTGGGTAAGTTTGTAGCTTATTCTTGTGTATTTATCATCCCATTTTCTATCTCCCCCTTTCACTTTCCTGCCTTTCTGACTTAGCTCTCAGGCTATCTGTTTATAAAAAAAAAAAAAAAAAACTTTCCCGCTTTTCCTGCCCTTTCTTTCCTGCCTAGTATGTGTGGGAGTGTTTAGGTCTGTCTCTCTCCATCCACATGGCAGATATACCCAAACTGGGTTTCAGAAAGAGCACAGAGTGTGGCCATAAGCTTTCTCCAGCAGATAGCCACACTCTCTACGTGGTTTGTTTAGGGGTGCCTCACTTCATTTCCTCCTGTTCAATCTGCATGGGGTTCAATCTCCACACGTTGATTGGCAGGAAGAATAAACTCATTCTTAAGGGCCTCCTCCCCCCACATCTGGCAGAGGCCCCAGCTGCTTCAGCAGCTTCGGACGCCTCTTCTGCTTCCTCCACCCCTGCCTCTGGGACTCAACCTCCCACTAAGAGGATGGGGGATGGGGAGATGCATAAGCACAAGGACCGAGACAGACTGAGGAAGCGGTCTCCTGACTGCTCTGCCTCAGCAGAGCCCCTGACAAAATCCCACCTGGCTGCCAGCTCAGGTTCCCCCTGGCTCCATTCCCCTTGTTTTTCCCAAAGCTGGAGATATCTTGGGTCCACTACCTGCTGTCAGCTTCCCCTCACCATCTCTCTAGGCCGGTATTGGTGGCTTCTTCTCCCAGGTCCACCCACTGCCTCTCCGAAGCTGAGGTGGACAGGATGATGTAAAGATTTATCCACACACAGATTCATATGGGAGTCTTGCCTTTCCCCTCCCTCTCTGGGGCTGGGGGCATGCAGTCTGCCTTTGTCCTGATCACTCCCTCTCTGATCCAACCCCCGGTTTCAGAGTATTCGGGTCTGAGGCCTCTCTGTGTCGAGGGGTTGGCTCCGATGGTACCCTGTACCTCTATGCCGGCCATTACCCTGAGTGGTTCAGCTCTGACTAGTTTGGAGCTGACCAACTCCTGGAACCATGGCCTCGGCACCAGATCCAATGTGGAGATGTCAGCTCCAAGTTTTTGAGAGCTGAGTGGTCCACTCAGAGTCTTGGTGCCTGGAGGTTTGGCTCCGACTCCCCCTTTGGGTCAGTGGGTGATGGACCTGGTCAAGGTTCCCTCTCCAGGGATATGTTCTCCTTCTGCTTTAGATGTGGTGGAGAGGGTCCTCTCAGTTCCATCGAGACCCTTGATGCTTTCATTCCCAGAGTCCATTCTGACTCCCTCTGTATCTGGCCCGGATTCCATCATCCTGGCCCATCAGGGACATCCTGGTGCCTCTCTGCCCCAGGGAGTTCCCCCATGAGAACAGATTGATGTTTTTGCGTTGTCCCCAGAGACCCCCCTGAGGAGGTTCCCAAAAACACATGTGCAAAAGGAGGTACTTAGACTCCCCAATGGAGTCCCTCATGGAGGACACTGATTTGGAGGAAGGGGAGGGTTCCCATCAGTCTCCCCCAAAGATGTCTTCTTTGGAGACATCCTGGAGCTCCTTTGTCAGTGATGGGGTGGTCTGCCCAGAAAACCAACCCAGATGAGTCGCTGTTCCTGGAGGCGTTTCACACAGGCCCCTCTACATCCTGGGTGTCCCCACCCACAGATCCCCTGGTGGATCTGATTACATCTTGGGCGTGGAATGAGCCCAACATAGTGGAACCTATCCCCAAATGCCCTGATAAAATACTTAGCTCCCCTGGACAAACTTTATTGGCTCAAGGGGTTTCCCACTGATGCCATGGTGGTGGCAGCGGCCAACAAGAAGGAGCTTGAGCAGGAGAGCTTCACGGTCCATCTGGCAGATCGAGAGTCCAGGATGGTGGACCATTTTGGGAAGCGGGTGTACTCTTCAGCAACATTCTCAGTATGTGCTCTGAAATACATGGCACACATAATTACACTTCAGTGAGACCTAGTCAAAGAGATCGCTGAGTCTACCCTTGGGTCCATGTTGGGGAGGGTAAAACGTTTTTTTCCTACCGGCTGACCACCCTCACTTCAATTGCCAACACTTATGTGTGGCTTCTCTCTCATGCTACTGAGGGCACTGCTAGAGCTGCCGGGACAGGCGTTGTCATCAGGCATCATGCCTTGCTCTGACTCTGTGCCTTCTCAAAGCCCTTCAAGACATCCTTTACAGATGCCCTGTATGACGGTTTCACTCTCTTTAGAAAGATGGTACGTGACACTCTAGTCCAGATTGAGAAAGATGGGAAGACTCTGCCATCAGCATCTGCTTCTATTCCCCTCAATGAACCTTTTCCAGGAATCAGCAAGGGGCAAAGAAGATATGGTTCTGGAAGTCTTAGAGTTATTCCCAGGATGCTCAGGACTCGCCTTCCCCCAGAGGCAGAGGGGGATTTGACAGACAATGCCTCCAAGGCAGAGGGGTCCGACGTATCATGTGCCTTGAGATTCTTTCTCAGACAGACCTGCACAGCAGCCATGAAGGGCTGCCGGGCTGCTTGTCACTGGAGGCAGTTAGGGGCCAACTTTCACTGCACCCAATGGTCTGGGAGCCATCACAGATGATCGCAGGGTGTTGCAGATCATATCCAGAGGATATTTAATCCCCTTCTTTCAACCAGATCCCCCTCCCAGACATGTCCCAGATGTTCTACCAGTGCAAAGGGAGGAGGCAGCACTGGAAATTGCCAAGCTGCTAGAAAAGCGAGTCATCCAGCCTATCCCCCCAGACCAGTCTGGATTAGGCATCTATTCCAGATTCTTTTTAGTGCCAAAGAAGATGGAGGACTTAAGACTCTTTCTAGATCTTTCCACCTTAAATCTGTCGGTTGCCAAGACAAAATTCTGGATGGTCACTCTCCAATCTATCCTGTCCTTCCGGCAGGAGAACGACTGGATGTGCTCGGTCGACCTACAGGATGTGTACTACCACATCAAAATGGACAGACGCTCTCAGAGGTTCCTCCACTTCTGGCTTAGGGCCAAACATTACCAGTTCAGAGCACTACCCTTTGGGCTTACTACAGTCCCCAGGGTGTTGACCAAAGTGATGGCAGTGGTATCAGCTCACCTGCAGCTGCAGGGTATCCAGGTCTTCCCCTACTTGGATGATTGGCTCCTTTCTGCCTCCTCCAGGGATTGACTTTGCCAAGCCAGGGATTCCCTTCTCCAAACAGCCCATGAGTTGGGCATAACCATAAGTCTCAACAAGTCCCTACTAACTCTGGTTCAAGTTCTGGACTTCATTGGAGCTCGGTTGGACATAATTCAGACCAAGGTTTATCTAACCTCAGACAGTCTTCATTCCCTCAAATGACATTTTGTGTATTCTTAAAGCTCAATCACCGACAACAGAATTGGTCTACTGGGCATCGGGGTCCATGGCGGCCATGATCACCTTTGTGCCCATGGCCCAGTTGCACATGAGGGTATTTCAATGGACCCTTGCGGTTCAGTGGTCCCTGCTAGTCCTTCCATTGTTACACCCTATTCGCATATCTCGGACATGCAGGGATTCTCTTCTGTGGTGGATTCAATCCTCGGATCTTCTTCGGGGTTGTCCCTTTATTCTTCCTGCCCCTTTGACCATGGTGACCATGGATGCCTCCCTACTCAGGTGGGGGGGGGGTTGCTTGGGAAGGACAGTCCAAGGCTTGTGCACTTCCCATGAGACTCGATTGCATATCAACATCCTGGAGATGAGAATGGTGCACCTAGCATTGCAAGCTCTCCATGCCCATCTTCCTCTAGGGATGATTGCCATCCACACAGACAGTATGGTTGTAGTCTGGTACATCAACAAGCAGGGGGGAACGAGGTTTTATCCCCTGTGTTGCAAAGCCATGAGAGTGTGGGAGTGGGCAATCTCCACCGCCCATTTCCTGGTGGCAATGCACATTCTGGGGAGGTACAACATTCTAGTGGACAGGCTCAGCAGGTTTATCCTGATGCCTTATGAGTGGTCTCTGAATCCTTCAGTAGTGAAACAGATTTTTCTCATGTGGGGTCAGCCTTGCTACGATCTCTTTGCCTCTCCTTCCAATGCAAAGTGCAGTGAGTTTTTTGCTCTGAACCCCCCACAGGGGAAGCCCCCTGAGATGCTTTGGGTCATGCTTGGCCCTCCAGTCTTCTGTATGCTTATCCTTCTCTCCCTCTGATCCCGAAATTCCTTTAGAAAGCTCGCAGGCTGGGGAGCTCAGTCATCCTCATTTCCCCATTCTGGCCTCACCAAGTCTGGTTCCCTTCTCTGTGGTCTCACATAGTGTGTGTCCCCCTGGACATTAGATCCAGCTCTGGATCTCATCTGTCATCCCTCAGGGATTTCTGACCCAGATCTGGTCAGTCCGAAACTCCCCGCTTGCCTGCTCCAGTTCCCATGATAATCAGGACTCCTGGGTTATCTTCACCAGTCAAAAATATATTAGTTGCAGCTCATAAATCTTCTACCAGGAAGGTTTATTCCAGCAAGTGGAAATGTTTTTTCTATTTGGGCATGTCAGCGTGATTTAGATCCCTTTACTCCTCCAATTCCATCAGTTCTAGAATTTTTGAAAAGCATTTTTCATCAAGGTGCCAGTTCTTCTACGGTTAAGGTCCAACTGGCAGCTATATCTAACTTTCATGTAGGTGATAATGCAGCTTCTCTAGCTTCTTCTAAGCTTCAAAAAAACACAAGCCCTACGATAGAAGACCACTTCAGGATGAACAAATAAATTTATTGACATTTCTGAGGGGGAAATTTTCAGAGGTGAGTGATAGTGATTAAAGGTTGTTTTTCATCACTAGGCACTCCGAATTTTCTTCTGTGTTGGAAAGGATAGTCAGGCAGGCTTGGGAGAGTGTTAGTGAGGATAATTCTATAGGTTTTCTGTTCCCAAAACATACTACATTTTCATATGGGAGATATAGTAATCTTAAAGAACTGCTTAATCAGAAAGTCTCACATGGTGAAACTCATGGTTTAGTGGGCACCCATCGTTGTGGGAACTGTTCAGTTTGTAACCGGTTAGGAATTTACATGGTTGTAAAATTAATGGGAAGTCTTATAAAGCCACGGAATTTTATAATTGTAACAGTTGTGGGGTAATTTATGTAATTGGCTGTGGTTGCCATCCCACATACTGGTATATAGGACAGACCACTAAGAAGATAAAGGTTCATATTTTAGAACATTTGGGGGAATGTTAGGAGACAGAAACTGGAGAGCCCAGTAGCTGCCCACTTTTTGTCCAAACATGAGGGGTCATTTAGTAGCTTCTTCTGTAGTGTTCTAGCATAGTCTGAGGCTAATGGGAAATTTCAAAAGGGAACTTAACAGCCTCGAGTGTAGGATGATTATTAATTATCATACATTGTTTCCTAATGGCATGAATTTAGATAATAATCTGACTTTTTAAATGTTTAAACAACAGTTTTTGCATGTATTTATTTATTTATTTTTGATGTATGTATTTATAGGGTTGTATCTGTTTAAATGTCTGTTGGTTTTCTTTAATAGATTAATTATGGATTATTTAATTGATTAATTGGTATCTGGTATATGTATATAAGGATGGTTTTGTGTAAATGCAGTATTCCATGAGTAGGCGAAATGCCAAAGTACCAGAAGTGTCAATAAATTTATTTGTTCATCCTTATGTGGTATTCTATTGTGGGGGGTTGTGTTTTTTTGGAAGTTTTTCAGTTTTGGATGTTTATTGTTGTGGTTTATCATTTATTCCACGAGGATGGGGACCACTGAATTATCAGGTACCATTTCTAGTACCCTGTTTGCTGATTTGATCTGTGAATGTGCGCTAAGGCTGGCTTCCGTAGATCCCTGGCCTTATACCACTGAAATTGGTGAATTGGAGAATTTTCAGCTATTGGAAAGGCTAATGACTAAAGAGGTGGCTATTTTTTACGATTTAAAACTTTTGGAGAAGTATGTTTCACTTAATATTACTCCACAGGATCTTGGTATTGATCGCTTACCAGCTGGGAATTTCACAGAAGAGGAAAGCGATCTATTGGCTGAGTGGAGGCAGGCCTCTTTGGACTGTACACTTGCTTGTTTGCATATACTTATCAAGAGAAATGTTAGAAATCTTGATAAGTTGAGAGGGGAGATTACCACATTGCAGAACAAACTTTTAATGGAAGTCTCCCCCCAAAGATATCAGCAACTTTTTTGTGATGCTAATTATTAGTGTACAAAAAGCGGAGGCCAATGTGGTGGAGCAGAAAAGGAGGAAATTGTCCAGAGACATCAAGGACTTTTGCGAACAATTTGGTTTATGCTCGTTGACATAGGGGACGCCAAAATAAACCGGACCACATATGGCATTCGTGATTCTTCCGTTTCATCTGGGGAATTGAGTGTTGGCAGGAAGAGTATTCCCTTTGAAGAAACCAGTTCAGAAGATGTCTTGGAGCCAAAAAACATGATGAGAGGTCAGCAGCCAGTCCAGCAGCAAGTACGGCACAAGAGAATACGGGGGAAACAGAACAACAAACAAAAGTAAAACTTTGTTCTCCTGATTCTGCCATTTTGAGTAAAGAATTTTACCCACCTTGTTTCTACCCTTGAGGACAGTTTGATGGACAATTTGCATATTAATTCACAGTTTGAATCACACAGTTATGCTTTTTGCAATGATGTTAATCAGCAGTTGAAAATTATTAATTTGTCAGGTTTAAATATTTGAGTACACGGAAAGCATACTTTTAAGAGGGGCAAAATTCATTCCTACTAGAGTCCCTTCGTTAGCTGACATTATATTGGATGTTAAAAAGTTCTGCCGTAAATTGAATTTAAAAGTATTTTTTCACGTCAAACAGAGACCTTCAGCTAGTAGTGTATGTAATGTTGAATTTTCTGATGATGAAAAGCTGGATTTGCTTAATTAAAGTATCCATGATACGGAAATATATCAACAGTGTGTGGAATTTGGTGAAGGGGATGTTATTGATTGTGTTGAATCTAATGCTGATCATGGGGGTTTTTGCACAGGTTTTGGACACCTTGACATGCCTCATTTACCCTCAGATAGGTTCATAGGTTGGTACTAGGCTATCGGCCATAGAGCCTATGCAAGCCTAGCCATAACAATTCCCTGGATATTTCTTCCCACAATATTTACTTCTTTGGACCCCTGCCTAATAGGGCAACTGACATGATCCCCAGGGTGAATTTCCTATCTCCCATCCAATCATCAAGGTTCCTTTTGAAGAGGGCCAATGAGGTGCTCTGCTTGACATGTATGGGCAGTCTATTCCAGAGTATGAGGAGTCTCTGGGTCAGGAACCTATCCCTCTAGCATGTTTTGTTCATTGTGATGACAAGGTTTAGATCCCTGGAGCATGTGGCTCTGAGGGATTGGGATTTCTTTAAGTGGAGCATGTCCAACAGCTCAGGGTTTGACATGACCTTGTATGTTAAGCAGAGATCGCCTCTGAGTAGATGATATGCCACAGAGTATAGCTGGAGTTTTTTTAGATGGTCAGCATATGGCATCTGCTTTAGGCCTGTGATTCTTTTAGTGAGGTATTTCTGTGGCCTTTCCAGCTGTTGCAGATGTCTTGTGAAGTACATACCAAACGGGGCATTATACTCTATATGGGTCTAATGAAGGATGAGTACAGTGGGACAATGACCTCCTTTTTTCTGGATGAAAAGCCCTTAGTGATGAGGTGTGTCACATAGAAGGATTTCCTGACTGTTGTGGTGATGTGGTTATTGAAAGTGAGACCACTGTCCACCTGTGTCCCTAAGTCTCTCATCACACTTTAAATGTTTAGTGTCCTGCCACCTATGTGGTATTTCATGGGTACATGTTTTTTTCCAAAGGGGATAACCATACATTTCTTGGCATTAAGCTTAAGCCCATGGCTCTGGTACCAGGCATCTGTTTCTATAAGGCCCTTTTGTAGAATATCCACATCATTTGGGGATTCAGTAATGGCTCCCAGTTTGCAGTCATCTGTGAACTTTGTTAGTCCCAGAGTCCCTTAGTGTTGGCCTGTACTTCAGAGAAGTAGATGCCAAACAAGAGTGATCCCAGGACTGAACCCTGATGTACTCCACTTGTCACTTGTCTGGAGCTGGATTTGGAGACGGCTACTTTTACAGTCTGGGTTCTGTCAGTAAGCCAGTTGGCAACCCATCGAGTGACGTAGGGATTTATGCCCAGCTAAGTAAGTTTATCTATGATTCCAGAGTGGGGGATGGTGTCGAAGGCCTTGGCGAGGTCCAGATAGACTGCGTGGACTGCCTTACCCTCATCCACAGCTCCGGAGACTGATTCGAAGAAGTCAGTCAGATTCAGGAGACAAGATCGGCCCTTCACAAACCCAAACTGGGTGGGGTCCAGTGTTTGAAGGTTGCCAATGTCTTTGTTTATAAGTTCCATGATAATGTGTTCCATGCCCTTGCAGATCAGGCTTGTCAGACTGATGGGACGGTAGTTCCCGGGATCCAAGGTGGATCCCCCCTTGTGGAGTGGGATAACTGTAGCTGTGCGCCACTCAGTGGGCACGAAGCCTGAGGTGAGGCTATGATTAAACATGACACTTAGGTGAGGTGCCAGTTCATTTTGTAGTTCATATACTACACAGCCTGGGATGTCATCTGGTCCCATGGATGCTGTATTCTTAGCTTTGGAGAGTGTGGTTTCTACCTGTGTGGCCGTGATTACCGGAATTTGGCAATCTTTTGGTATTGAGATGGGCCCTTTAGGGGGTGAAAGGGTGGTGAAGTTGGCACTAAATCGATCTGCCAGGATATTGGCAATATCCTTGAGATCAGTATATTTAATGCCATTCTGTTGTAGCTCAGAGCAGATCTGAGCATTGCCATTTAGATTCTTGACATAACTATAGAATGCCTTGTGGTTGTCTTTGGTAGAATCTTTGGCAATTTTATTTTCGTAACTAGCTTTTGATGATTTTATGAGGGATCTCAGCTTCTTACTGAGGCTGGTGAGGGAGTTTTTTTGCATCGTGGGATTTTCCTCTTTTCTGCAACAGTTTCTTCCTTCTGTTGTATAGTTTGTTTATAGCAGGGGACCACCAGATTGGCTTCCTTTTTTTGGAGAAGAGCATCTTGGTTTCATTTGGGATGGCACAATTCATGCATGAGTGGATATGCTTAGTGTAGGATTCTGCAGTCGAACTTTCAGATCCCATCTGCATGGGTGTCATGAAGTTTGTCACTTCTGACTTCAGTAACATGAAGTTGGCTTTGGAGAAGTTTTTTAAGGAGGTTTCCTTACTGGGGGGTGGGGGTGGGATTTGGATGTCAAGGGTGATTTGCTTATGGTCAGACCTGACCAATGAGGGGGTGACCACTGGTGTGGAACATATATCTCCCATGTTGGTAATGTCCAGGTCTAGGATATTGGAGCCTCTGGTGGGACAATGGATTAGTTGATCCAGGGCATTGGAATTTACGAATTCCAAGAACCGTTGGGAAAAGGAGTTGGTACCCGAGTAGTTTTCCCAGTTAATGGCAGGGTAGTTGAAATCACCCAGTATTAGGGTGTTTGGTTGTATCTTAATATTTTCCAGTAAGTTTAGAAAGGTGTAGTGAGAATCTTGGGGCATGGTAGGGGATCTATAGCAAGCTGCAATTTGGATTGCAGTCTTACCTAGTGTTAGTTGCACCTGGTGAATTTCAGATGCATTGTGTTGGGCAACTAGCCTGGAGGTGTGAATATCCTTGGTGAATATGGACACTCCTCCGTCTTTAGTGTTTCAGTCTTGGTTTTGTGGCCAAAAAGTGTGGTAAGAGTTGTAGCCTGGTATTGCAGGGGTTGCTCTCTGGAGCCTTGAACTAGGTCTCATTTACTGCACAGATATCAATGTTCTTCATTTTTAGGAGTGCCTTGAGTGAGTGCATTTTGAGGTTTAGACTTCTAGCATTGAGCAGCATTACCTTCAGATTTTGCATGCTTGTATCTGTTACAGTGGTAGTTTTATCCTTTGAACCATGCCTAAAAAGGCACTATAGGGGTGGCAAGAGCTTTAGCCAGTAACCTGAATCCCAGGGGTGACAGGTGCAGACCATCTCTGGCAAAGCATCGTGGTTTGTCGATCATGTCTTCCCAGGCAGACAAATACTGGATCCCCTTTGAATGACACCAGAAGCTTAGCCAATTGTTGAAGTCAATCATTTTGTCCTTATACTGTGGTGTCATTCTGGGCGAAGGCAGGATGCTACTCAGGGCTAGGGTCATACCTGCCTGGGCCACATGATCCAAGAGCTCTTCCATGCCTCTTTTCATGTAGTCCAGGGAGGTAAGTCTCAAGTCATTCACTCCAGCATGGACAATGACAGAGTCATATTTGTACTTGTTGTGGAGTGACTTGAGTGCATGAGTCATGTGGCGGATCCTGGCACCTAACAGGCAGCTGACTGTAATTTTTTCCTTGTTCAGCCTGGTGAGTGGGACATCAGTGTGCCTGACTATAGAGTCACCTATAACTAAAGTGTTGGGTACATTGTTTTGCCTTAGGGGCTGTTGTTGAGGGGCACACTGGTGTTGTGAGCTATGTGTCACTTTGGTTGTGACTGGTGTTTGTTTGCGTTTCAGCTTCGGATGTCCTTGTTGCTTGGGCAGGTTAATGTTAAGGGCCTCCGCATATGTGGGTTTAGTGTTGCTATGTGTGGGTGTTGATGGTGTGGGTTTTGAAGGGCTATGAGTTGCTAGAGGTGTAGTGCAAGTGTTAACCTTCTCCTCTAGGCTGTCTAGCACAATCTTGGCCGAAGAGAGCTTTGCTTCCAGTTTGGCTATGTAAGTGCATCTCTCGTAGGTTGTAGTGTTGGGTGGTAGAAGGAGAGGATTGTCTGTATACATGAGGTAGTTGCCGCATTGCTCCAGTATGCCCAGATTCACCAGGTGGATACGAGAAATCACCAGAAGCTGACCCTTGGACATGCCTGCTTAGGTGCTTTTTTTGTAAAGTTTAAGAGCTGTTTTCCCTTACCTTTTCAAGGTACTTTGCAATTATAGGCTGTTTAGTGCCTATGATTAATTTCTCCTTATTGACAAGGAGAGTTGAGTGCTTGTATCAGTTTCAGGCTTCCAAGTGCTTGCCAGCAGGTTCTAGAGCAAGTGCTAGTCACAGGGGTTCAGATTTTAGTACTACTACTGAGAACCAGCTAGTTCTAAGGGAAAATTTAAAGAGCAGACTTTCTGGCACCTGGAATAGTTTAACTGTAGAATCGTAGTGCTGCACGATGCAAAAAATGTGCACACACATGCGTTTATAAGCCAGAAAGTTGAAAGGGATAGAAATCAGCCCAAAAAAGCTAATAAAATTACAATTTCAGAGCTGGAAACCACTCCTCTAGTGTTAGATAGGCAGTACAATGCTCACCACTCCCACTGGTAAGCAGTAGGACTTCCCTCTACCACAGCAAGGTCTGGACATCTCTGAACACAGAAAATAAAGTCCTGAGACAAGCAAAGCCTGGGATATGGACTGGCTAGGAAAGGTGGGAAACGAGCAAACAAGATAGTATTTTTTTTGTTGAAACGGGCTAAACAATGCAATAATACAGTAAATAAACAGAGAAAAGGCCAACACACTTGAGTGTGTAGTCCTAAACAGTAAATGCAATTAAAACCCTACAAAATTAGCAATTTAAAACTTTTTAAATGAAGCAAGGCAAGTGCACAACTGAAAAACGATTTAAGAGGCAGTAATACAGCAGAATAAGTAGCTAGTCTACATATACAGAGAAGTCTATATATACAGAAATGCAGCTAAAACACACAAACAATTCAGATGCAGTGCAACCTAGAGCACTTGAGTTGTAGCAATATTAAGGCAATTACAGTTATAATACATGTTCTAAAATATACTCTATATTTCCAAAATGTTTGAGAAGCAGTCAGAACACAAGGAGATTCAGGCAATTTTTTTTTTAAGGGAAAAAGGAGAAACAGAAGGCCTTCTCAGATGTTCTCTCTGTATTAGGTAGAATGAGCTAATGACGCTAGACTGGGAAGAGTGTCCCAGATCAGATTTACAGTAGGGGCGGGCAACTGCAAAGCCACCAAGTATAACAACAAGACACGAACAAGGAGGGAGGGTGGAGACCAATACTAAAGCTATTAGCCTACATACAATAAACACTACAGAAAGCCACAAAATGAAAGTTTTTAAACAGATAAAGGAGCAAAGAGACTCTACAGAATGCTTTTAACTGGAAACAAATCAGTTACCTGTGCAGATACTAAAGCTATTAGCGTACAGACAGTAAACACTACAGAAAGCCACAAAATGAAAGTTTTAAACAGATAAAGGAGCAAAGAGACTCTACAGAATGCTTTTAACTGCAAAAAAATCAGTTACCCATGCAGATACTAAAGCTATTAGCCTACAGACAGTAAACACTACAGAAAGCCACAAAATGAAAGTTTTTTAAACAGATAAAGGAGCAAAGAGACTCTACAGAATGCTTTTAACTGCAAACAAATCAGTTACCCAAGCAGATTAGTTAATAGCAATAAAATACACTAAAAACTATGCAGCAGGCAATAAAAAGTGCTATATATAAGTTGCTAGAAACAATAATCAGTATAAATAATAAAAAAAAAAGGATTCTTATATATCTCAGCTCTGAGTTGTAGTCAACGCTCCTCCACTCTGCTCAGTGTGATAGACAGAAATCCTCTCAAAGTTAGGGCTTAAATACCAGAAGATAGAACCTTAGACAACTTTTTTCTTTTTTTTTTTAAGTATAAAAGAACCAGCTCCCATTAGCCAGCAGCCAATTAACACAATCTAACCAAGGTAAAGAAAGGCTTCTGCTAATTCAGGATGGCCTGTTCATGTGCACCTTCATGCCTCCCAGATTAAACAATGCCATTAATATTTTTGAGAATTTGGTTTGTAAAAAAGTTGAGAATGATTTTGGTAATATTTATAAAAAATGTTGTTCTTATAATCTTAATAAAGAGGAATGGCAGGCATTACAGAAGTTATGGTCTAATTTGAATAAGGTTGTTTTCAAATTAGCTGACAAAAGGGGCAACTGGGTGATGATGAATATATCCCAGTATGACAATATGGTGCTGTGAATACTATCTGAGGAGGGTTATTATGTTAAGTTACCATATAATCCCATCCAGAGGTTTTCTGAGGAACTGGATGAGATATTGGAACGTGGGGAAAGGCTGTGTTTTTTGAAATCTAGTTATATTAAGAAACTGGTTGTTAAGACACCAAAGCATCCATTTTTGTATGCCATCCCCAAGGTACATAAAGATCTCTTTAATCCCCCAGGTAGCCCTATTATTTCTGGCGTAGTGTCTTTTTTGGAACATGTGAATTTTTTTTGGATTTTCATCTTAAGAAGTATTTGACCATGGTTTCTTCTCATGTCAAGAACACAAAAGAAGTGTGTCAGGATCTTTGTGACCTGGAGTGGAAAAAAAAATATTTTTGGGCAACAGTGGATGTGAATGCCCTGTATACTAACATTGACATAAGATGGGGTATGGAAGCAGTGGCCAAAATGTTGGGGCAAGGACCTCACTCATTGTTTTTGTTAATCCTTCTTGAGTTTTGTTTAAATCATAATTAATTCAGATGGAAGAATTAATTTTTCTTGCAAAAGAAGGGTACAGTGATGGGGGCGGCCTTCGCCCCATCATACTCCATTATTTACATGGGGGATCTTGAAAGACAATTTATGGTAATGAGGGAATATTTTTTGAGCAATGTTGTATATTTAGATGACTTGGTGTTCATTTGTAAGGGTAGGGAAGAGGAATTTTTGGAATTTGTGTTCACTTAACAATAATCCCCATGGTTTGAAGTTTAGCTGGAGCACTGACAAATACAGTATTTCATTTTTGGATGTAGTTTTTTATATTGATGCTAGGCAGAAGATTCAACACAGACTGTAAGAGAAATAGTATTCTGTCTACATTTAAATTGTTGCTAGCATGATTATTAGCTTAAATAAAAAGCTGCAAGAATGATATGAAATATAAAGGGTTAATTTAGGAATAGTATAAAATGCTGGAAAATAGGAAGTAGTAAGTGTGCTGGCATAGCTTAATTAGATGTTGGCATCCATGTAAAGGAGTATGTTATTGAGAAACAAAGTCTGTAAAAATAACTGCGCAGATGGCAGCTGGAAGGACATCAGTGAATTAAAGAGATGTAATATCAAGCAAGATAAAGTTGTAACATTAAGTTTCAGACAGTGCTGGAACACCATGTTTCAGATAATGCAAGACTGAGTTTCTTTGGACCACCGAAGAATCAAGGACAAATCATAAATTAGAAGAACAAAGAAAAGTGTTATACAAAGGAAGATTGTAATGCATTAGACTGAGAAAAAATGTCAGACTTTTTGGTATAAATATGAGTGTGTATAAACAAGCTTTGGAAATTTGCCATAGAGAGCTGACAGCATCTGTGTTGCATGCTTGTAGATCTGAAAGGAAAATGTAATAGTAAAGCGTATTAACTAAAGCAGTTTGTCTTGGTGTATTTATTGTACTTAGTACAATACAGTAATAAGACTAGTTGGTCACAATAAATAGTTAAATATACTGTGGTTTGCATGCATATAAATGCAAGTAACAGCAAGAAACCAGCAGAAGGCAGTGTATAATTTTTCAATGGTGAGCCAAAGTTGATGGACCGAATGGTTTCTTCTTTTGACAACTACAGCTTCTTTTTCATTTTATTCAGTTAGTGCATCCAGTTGCACTGCAAATGTTTGCCTCCTTCTTATGCACAGTATCCAGTAGCAGAACAGTGCATCTCTGCAAGTTCCACAGGTCCTGTACATTCACACAGTTGAATCTGCCAGCTGTGTTTGACCACCTTTTGGGAGAATCAACAAGGGACTTTCTATGTTTTCTTGACGGAAGATTTTGCCACCTTCCGCACAGAAACTGATAATTCTCTTTTTGTTTCTCATTTTACAGCATGGATGCCATAAACAAAAGTGTACAGTGTAAGACTACCTTTCAGGTAGACAGTAATAGTCCAGCACATCGATGGTCAAGATTTAAACATTGGTATAAACAAAACTGTAGCACATGTAGTACTTTACTAGGTAAAGTTGATGTCAATACTTTATATAAATGTATTACGTTTGACTGGTATCTTAAACAGCAACATCATTGGTATGACCATAAACATTTATTGTGCAAGTCATATGAAACTGCTTTCTGTGTGCAGTGTCAAAAAAGTAATTGTAAACAACCAGATGCATTATGTCCTGTCACCACATTTAAAATGTTAATTTCAGAGGTACAATATCAGTCAAGTCAGTTATTTACAGAATCTTCTGTACATCTTGCTACACAAAAGTGGCATAAAACCACTGCCCATTACAAAACAGATAAAAACAGATATGAGGTTCATGGTGAACTGACAAAAAGATTTAATAAACTTCTAAGACACAGTCAGAGTGAGTTCAAAAAGTTCAGACAACATATGCAAACACAATAACAAAACAGTTCTAGGGCATAGAAATCAAATGAGAATAGTTAAATGCAGAAAAGACATGACGTCACAAGACTGACATGCATGATTTTCTTTTCATCTAAAGTGCAGCAAAAGGCAAATGACAGCAAATGTAAATCATGTAAATATATTTGTTTTAAGCATGTGTTAGTTAAGCCAATATCTTTTGTTTCTTACAATATTTTGCAATCGTATAATAGCATCAAAAATAGCAAAGACTCTAGCAAAAACAGTATTCAAAAACAATATTATGCATAGTTAGGGAAGTTAATGTTTAGTTCAACTGCATTCTAATATCAAGTTGCAAGTATATTAACAAATGACTGAAGGAGTTATGAGTTAAGCGTCTGGAATGCGCAGAAAGAAAAAAAGTAATGTGAGCTCAAATCTTTCCAGGCTGGAATGGGTAGTTACAAGGAATGTTGCATAACATAAAATGCTACTGGTACTGAAATTTATAAGGTCAAGGAAACAAGACTTGTCACCAGGCCAAATGGCTTACGTTTTTCTAAAACATTATCAAGTATTTACGTGCAGCATTAAGCAAAAACAACACAAATTTACAAAAATCCTGTTTAGTAATTGTAATAAGACGTGACAATTGTGCATACATGTCATTAATAATCTGTTTGCAAGTAAATACTACACTGACTACAGTCAGTTCATAGGCTATGATATGCAGTTAAAATAAATTATGCAGGTACCTTTACAAAAAGGGAGGGTACAAATAGCTACTAGTAACAGTAAACGTCTTTTCAAAATGGGTAAAAGCGATTCCTACTACAACTTTGACAGTACAGGCAACAGCAAAAGCTTTATAAAAATATTTTCTGTTTTTGAAAATGGCCAAAAAATTATTAAATCAAAAAGAAAATGTGTAAGACCAAAGTGTCACAGTCTAGGTAACAGCCAAAAGGGCAAGAATACATTCAATTCTTACAGTATAAAGCAAATAAACAATACTGCAATAAAATTATGTATACTACAGGAGGAAGGGCATACTTTCAATTTTACACTAACTGTATAAATAGTACTAAAAAGTAACTCAAATAAAGGTGCAAAGTGGTAATACCAAAAATACATTTTAATGTTTCAAGTAATGTAATTAGCAGGCTTCAGTTTAATGCTAGGTTTGGAAATTAGACTGAGTGTACATTACAGCCATGTATGTAGAAATGCAAAAACAATCTGTACAAGCAAGTGTATTTTGTACAGTATACAGTAAATGGTTTATCTATGTAAATAGAGTAACAAGTCAAAGCTTGACATTTGTGACATGTTTTTTTTTTTTTTTTCAAAAACAAGACTGCAATGCCTTTGCAATAAAATCCTCAAGCATTGTCAATAAATTACTGTATGAAACAACACTGTATAGAGCAGGAGTCTGCAACCTTCACTATCAAAAGAGCCACTTTTGGCCACTCTCCCACCAAATAAAATTAATCAAGAGCCACAAACCCTATTTGACCCCTAAAATGAAGATAACACAGCGTATACAATTTTATATATAGTTATTATTCTAAATATAAAATAACTAAGTTTATAAGAGCAATATTTAAACTCCGACCCTATTTTTGTTCCTTTGTTCCCCTTTGTGGCTCTGTCCAAATTTCTTGTGGTAAGACTTTGAGAGGTAGGGAAACCTTTCGGGAGATGCTGCTGCTGCTGCCAGGGGATCGCTCAATCGCTCTCAGTGTGTATGTGTGGAATGCATAACAACAGAAATCATGTTTTTCTAGCAAGTTTATAAGAATAATATTTAAAGTCCATCACTTTATCATGCTGTGTGTGTGTGTGTGTGTGTGTGTGTGTGTGTGTGTGTGTGTGTGTGTGTGTGTGTGTTTGTGTGTGTCGTGTTGTGCGGTAGAATGGCCATTATTTTTCAAAGCCACTGCAGAGGGGTGGAAGAGCCACAGGCTACAGACCCCTGGTATGGAGTCATATTCAGATTAATCCAGTTCTAATAGTAATGGTTGTCATCATTGTGTTGACAATATAAAACTGTGTTAACTTGCTGTTTTAAAAGAAAACTAAAGGTATTGTTTCCCAATGTGTTTCTAGTTAATAGCAATATAACTTGACTAAAAAGCATATACAAATATAGACAGTTTTGGATTTAAAATAAAAGAGAGGGAATGTATACAGTGAGAAATATGTTTAAAATGTATAAATGCATGTGCACATCTATTTGCTAGTTAGATGCATATATACTTCTGTTGCTATAATATATGTAAAAATAATATAATTAGTTAAATACATGTATCTCTGTTTGCTAGCATACATATATTCTGGTATAGCTTGAGACAATCTGAATGTTCAGTGTCTGGAACATGCTTCAAGGACTATAGATAAAAATGCAGCTGCAAGACAAGGCACGCAGCATTCAACACAGACATCTGCATTTCATTTGCATCATTCTAAACATCAAAACAGAGGAAATTACAGTATCTCATGAATAAAATTTAGTTAGGAAAATGCTACACAAAATAGAACACAAGACAATTTCAGTTGTAAAAAGCATACAGCATGTACCTTTGATAAAATAACATTTAACACAAATATAACAGCATGGTTAGCTGAACAAGGTCAGGCATACATAAAAGTAGAGAAAGAATGAAAGACTGACATAAACATTTCAATGAACAGCTCTATCTGTATTAGATGTTGTATTTTACCTCAAAAATGTAATAGTTTTGACAAGGAAACACATCATGCAAAAATGTCAGTGTGTAGACAATAACACAAAAATAAAAATAAACTCAACAGGGGAAAAAAGGTATTTGCATAAACAACACAGTAATATAAGAAAAGGACCATGGGTTAAAATGCTTACAATTTTGGTTAACAGGCCAGTACTTCACACAGATCAAATGGTAAAAATACCATCCACTTATACTATGATAGGAGAACAATACCAAAAAAACAATACTGCACTTCAATATTACATTTCCAAGTTTTAAAGATACCAAATGCAGATTTAAAAGAACTTGGTATGAATACTAGTAGGACAAAATATCTCACAAATTGTACATTTACAAGCATAATTAAATCGTACTATTTAGTAAGTCATTACAAGTATCTTTGATAGACAGACTACAATTTAGTACTAATGTATCTAAATTTGTAAATTGAATAAAATGTGTAAATGGACACTATTGCCTTCAAATTTCAAAATGTTTGTTAAAGTGGCACCACAGTTTGTATGTGTGGTTTCAAATAACCCAGTATTAATAGTAAAAGACAAAAACAGAAGCTGACACTGCCCATAATTGGTGGGACATGTTCACAGGATGGTCATCATCTGGAACCAGATCGTTAAATTAGTTAATACATCCGGTGTTAGTAGTTTCAGGGTCATAATAATAATGACAGCTTGGAATTGTTTAATATGCTGCAGGTTGCAAAGAGTTGCAATAATTCAGCAAATCATAATTTTAAACATGAACAAAGTGGTAAATACTGTAAATAGCAATGCTAACGAAACAAATGCAGTCTTTTCTTTAACTAAAGTTTAGTCCATTCCTCAAAATATATAAGAAGGGGAAACTAGGAGAAATAGTATTCTGTCTCCATTTAAACTGTTGCTAGCATGACTATTAGCTTAAATAAAAAGCTGCAAGTATGATATGAAATATAAAGGGTTAATTTAGGAATAGTATAAAATGCTGAAAAATAGGAAGTAGTAAGTGTGCTGGCACAGCTTAATTAGATATTGGCATCCATGTAAAGGAGTATGTTATTGAGAAACAAAGTCTGTAAAAATAACTGTGCAGATGGCAGCTGGAAGGACATAAACAAAGTAAAGAGATGTAACATCAAGCAAGATAAAGTTGGAACATCAAGTTTCAGATAATGCAAGACTGAGTTTTCTTGGACCACCAAGGATTCAAGGACAAATCATAAATTAGAAGAACAAAGAAAAGTGTTATACAAAGGAAGATTGTAATACATCAGACTGAGAAAAAATATCACTTTTTGGTATAAATATGTGTGTGTATAAACAAGCTTTGGGAATTTGCCATAGAGAGCAGACAGCATCTGTGTTGCATGCTTGTAGATCCAAAAGGAATATGTAATAGTAAAGCATATTAACTGAAGCAGTTTGTCTCTTTGTATTTATTGTACTTAGTACAATACAGTAATAAGTCTAGTTGGTCACAATAAATAGTTAAATATACTGTGGTATGCATGCATTTAAATGCAAGTAACAGCAAGAAACCAACAGAAGACAATATATAATTTTTCACAGACCATTTAGGAAGCCCACCACTGTTAATAATTTTTTGCAAGCTACTAGTATGCACCCCCCTCACCTTATAGATTCTTTGCCATATGGGGAATTTAAGAGCATCTTTTAACAATACCTCTGAACCAAAGTTTAAAGATAAATATCTGAATGAGGTATATGTTTGTCTGATCGTGGTTATGCTGATAGTACCTTTCAGAAGGCAAGAGTTAAGGTTTTGGGGGGGGGTGCAGGGGGTTATGGAAACAATCAAGGGGGAAATTTTCAGAGGTGAGTGATGGTGATGAAAGGTTGTTTTTCATCACTAGGTACTCTGAATTTTCTCCTGTGTTGGAAGGGATAGTCAGGCAGGCTTGGGAGATTGTTAGGATAATTCTATAGGTTTTCTGTTCCCAAAACATATTATATTTTCATATGAGAGATATAGTAATCTTAAAGAACTACTTAATCAGAAAATCCCCCATGGTGAAACTCATGGTTTAGTGGACAGTAAAGTGGGCACCCATTGTTGTGGGAACTGTTCAGTTTGTAACCGGGTTAGGAATTTACATGGTTATAAAATTAATGGGAAGTCTTATAAAGCCAGGGAATTTTATAATTGTAACACTTGTTGGGTAATTTATGTAATTGGCTGTGGTTGCCATCCCACATGTTGGTATATAGGACAGACCACTAGGAAGGTAAAGGTTTTTATTTTAGAACATTTGGGGGATGCTAGGAGACAGAAATTGGAGAGCCCGGTAGCTGCTCATTTTTTGCCCAAACATGAGGGGTCATTTAGTAGCTTCTTCTTTAGTGTTTTAGCATGGCCTGAGGCTAACAGTGGACATTTTAAAAGGGAACTTAACAGACTTGAGTGTAGGATGATTATTAATTATCATATATTATTTGCTAATGGCATGAATTTAGATAATAATCTGACTTTTTAAATGTTTAAACAGTTTTTGCATGTATTTATTTTTGATGCATGTATTAATATTTGCACATATTTATAGTTGTTATAGGGTTCTATCTGTTTAAGTGTCTGCGGGTTTTCTTTAATAGATTAATTATGGATTATTTAATTGATTAATTGGTATCTGGTATATGTATATAAGGATGGTTTTCTGTCAATGTAGTATTCCATGAGAAGGCGAAATGCCGAGGTACCAGAAGTGTCAATAAATTTATTTGTTCATCCTGAAGTGGTCTTCTGTCATGGGGCTTGTGTTTTTTGGAAGTTTTTCAGTTTTGGATGTTTATTGTTCTAAGCTTTGCAAAGCCTTTTTGAAGGGTACCTGTTTGCTTTGGCCACCAGCTAAGCACCCAATGCCACCTTGGGATCTTATGCTGGTTCTGCAAGCTCTTGTCTCTTCCCCTTTTGAACCTGCAGCTTCAGTGGATCTACAATTCTTGTCATGGAAAGCGGCTTTCCTGATTCCCATTACATCAGCCAAAAGGGTTTTAAGGCTTCATGCATTATCGGTCAAACCTCCTTATATGATATTTCATAAGGAGAGGGTGTCTTTGTGCACTAACCCCTCTTTCCTTCCAAACGTGGCTTCAGAATCAAACATTAATCAGGTAATAAATCTCCCTGTTTTCTTTCTGAATTTTCAGAATAAGGGGGAGTACAAATTACATTTTTGGATGTCCACAGACAGTTACATCTTTACTTGCATAGGACAAAATCTGTAAGTCTGACGAACTCTTTCTTTCCTATTCTAAGCCCTTTTTAGGGAAACCTGTATCGAAGGTCACCATTGCTTGTTGTATTTCTCAGTGTATTATTCTGGCATATTTAGCTAAAGGTTTACCCCCACCAAATGACATTAAGGTGCATTTTACAAGATATATGGCTACTTCAGCTGCCTTCTGGTCCAGAATTTCATTGGATGACATTTGCTCTGTGGCTACTTGGTCATCTTTGCATACTTTCATTTCTCACTCCAAGTTGGACATTCTATCCAGGAACAGAGCATCCTTTGGCTCTGCCATGCTATGGGATATCCTTCCATGAAGGCCACCCAGGTGTTTGTTAGCTGGAGACTCTGTCCCAGAGGTTGAAGAGCAAATGAAGACAACAACTTCAGATAAAGAAGTTAAGTACCCACCATAACGTTCCATATGGGTTATTGCTCTTCATTTGTCTTCAGCCATCCCTCCCTCCTTCCCCCTGCCTTACGTGGGCTGTGTGATGGTCTGGCCAGAAGAGACATAGTCAGCACATTGACATACCTTTGTTCCCCTCTTAATGCTTCTGGATAACTGTTGTTATAGGATAAGGTCTTGGGGCAGGTTGGGATTCTATGGATAGCAGTAAACTCAATCTGAAGGGAGGAGGGAGACAGGGGCATTATGGGTAGGGGAGGAGCTTGGATTAGATGCTGGAAAATGCAGCTGAGTTGGATCTGTCCCAGATCAGAGTACCCACAGGTTGAAGACAAATGAAGAGCAACAACTCAGATGGAATGTTATGGTGAGTACATAACTTCTTTTTTAAAACAAATTAGGCTGGTCTTTGCCACAACCTTTGACAGCCCATTTAATCAGGTCCATGGCAACATTGTAAGTATTTTTATCCAGGTCTACCATGGATGATTTCTGTGTGGCTGCAACTTGGGCTAATCCTCAAACCTTTATTACTCATTACAGATTGGATCTGGTGTCAAGGAGAAGAGCAGCCTTCAGGTCAACAGTGCTTAGGAATATCATTCCTTTGAATCCTCCTGGGGATTCAGGTAGCTGGGGACTCTGTCCCAATTGTTGAGGAATGAATGAAAATTGACAATATCAGATAAAGAAGTTATGTACTCACCATAACATTCCATCTGTGTTGTCCATTTTCATTCTTCCTCAACTCCCCTCCCTCCAACCCCCAAACATTTAGGTAATAAGGGAACTAATGTTCCTTCCTTTGAGCTCCAGGTATTGGCTTCTCATACTAGTATTCTAATATTCCTATAAAGGTTTAAGGCCAACAAACAAGATCTGAGGTATGATAGGGGAAAAAGCATTATGGGTAAGGGAGGAGCTTGAGAGTTCCCAGTAGCCACAAGCTGTAAAATTCAGCCAAGTTAAATTCAAAGGTCAGATCTGAACCCAATTGTTGAGAAAGAATGTAAATGGACAACACAGATGGAACATTATGGTGAGTACGTAACTTCTTTTTTTAGTTTGTTCATTTCAAAATTCCAGTTCAACAATTTATTATATAACAATGTACTGCAAAGTGCAAGCCACAAAATCCACAATGCACTGAAAAAAGTTTTATCATATTTATCACTCTCTTGCCCATACATTAACACTGAAAGACTTATTAATCCTAAAGGATGCAAATTATACGTAGAGTAAACAGTAGGCCAGTAATCGTTTACTCTCATGTAAGATACACGGGCATACTCCATTGTTTCCTCTACCTGAAAAAACATCATACAATCTCTGAGATAATATTTTGTATTTCAAAAGCCCTTTAACTGTCAATCTGCCTAACATTTACTGCTACAGAAAAGCCTGTAATTCCAAATCCATTTAATATCTATTCTGTCTTTTCTGAATTCTAATTTTACTAAGATTAACCAGACATGGTCTTTCATAATAAAAGCTATCCATACCATAGTTATACCATAATATTCTAACATGTAATACATTATTTATATTTATTTTCCAACATCTTATCTTCATATTCTTATAAAGCAGGATTGCTACTTTATTCCTTCTTCTAAATATTAAATCTTCCCACCCATCCTTATATGCATTCCATAATATGTTTGCATTAAGATCAGTTTTTCAGATTTTAATTTTATTTAAAATATAGTATGCATGGAGAGAAGATAAGCATACAGTAGTGTTCAATAAACCTAATCCATCTTTACTCCACTTTGCAGTTTAGTTTGCTGCTCCAAGTAAACTCAAGAGACACTTCTAACAGCTTTCTTTCTTTCTTTTGTTTTAGATAAGGGAAAATACTGCTATAATAACCTGTCTTAGTTAACACCATTGAATGTAAGATAAATATTTTTTTCTGCTCTGAGAACTTCTGAATCATGCATCAGCTTAACTGAGAATGTACTGAGTTGATAATATTACCCTAATATCATGAAAATCAAAATTATTTCCAAAGGTTATGCCCAATATAGTAAGTTTATCGTGAGTAACATGAATTATTGTATTTCTACATGTATTTCCATATCCCAGGCATTTTTCCAGATTAAATACTTACATAAATGTGTTTAATCTCAATGAATAATACGGATCCAAGCATTAGATTTTAGCACAATATAAAGATTGTCAGCTTAGAATAAGCATGCATATATAAAAACACTCTTTGATATTTCAGATTGTTTATCTTTAAAAACTTTTGTACAGTTCTCCAGTATACCTGACATAACCATTCCAAATAATAGTCCACTCAGGGGGCATTCTTACTTAATCCTCTCTACAGTACAGTTGATTTTTCCAAACCAACCATTAACCAGTGGTATAACCCAGGACTGATGGCATACATTCTTAATAACATTTAATATTTGTTACTAATATTATAAATGGGACAACCTTGCTTCAGTCATCTCTGCACTATGGATAGTTTTTTCAAGCCAGCCATTAACCGTTGGTATAACTCAAGACCGATGACATATATTCTTAATAATATTTATTATTTTATTGCTGATATTATAACTATCTAAAATAGACAATACTGCATCATGAGAAACGATACCATATGACTTTCTAATATTACAAGCCAATAAAACTGTCATTTTTAGTATTAATATGGTATATGACCTCCCTTAATACTAGATCTTTTATATTCTTCCCTTTGACACATTATACAACTTCATAAAGTTCAGACAGAAGAGCCTTATTTAATCTATTGTTCAACATTTTACAAAATATTTTGTTGTCAGTATTAGTTTGAGTTAAATGTCTCCATTTAGTTATATTTGATTTGTTTCCTTTTTCTAAATAAAATGTATAATATGGTTGCAAATATCAACTCCCAACTATGTAATGTGAACCCGTTCATTTAGTGTTCTCGAATGTTTTTTTAATAGAGCCGTATCTGTATAAAAAGTATAAGGAAGTCCACTAGGACAGAATGGTGAATCTTAGGTACTTTTAATAATATATTAAGTTTAGCAAATGAAATATTTTTATCTAGTAATAACTCATCATCGTCTTTTGGCTGTTCCCATTTGGGGTCACCACAGCAGATCATCTGTTTCCATTTCTTCCTGTCCTCTGCATCTTGCTGTGTCACACCAACCACCTGCATGTCCTCTCTCACCACATCCATAAACCTTATCTTAGGCCTTCCTCTTTTCCTGTTACCTGGTAGCTTCATCCTTAGCATCTTTTTTCCAATATACTCAGCATCCCTCCTCAGCACATGTCCAAACCAACATAATCTTGCCTCTCTGGCTTTGTTTCCAAACCTTCCAACCTGGGCTGAACCTCTAATATAAGTATTCCTAATCCTATCCACCCTCGTCACACCCAGTGCAAATCTTAGCATCTTTAACTCTGCTACATCAAGCTCAAACTCCTGCCTTTTTGTCAATGCCACTGTCTTCAACCCATATACCATAGCTGGTCTCACTACCCTCTTGTAGACCTTCCCTTTCACTCTTACTGGTACTTGTCTGTCACAAATCACTCCTGACACTCTTCTCCACCCACTCCATCCAGCCTGTACTCTCTTTTTCACCTCTCTTCCACACTCACTGTTACTCTGAACTATTGATCCCAAGTATTTAAACTCATCCACCTTCGCCACCTCTACTCCTTGCATCCTCACCATTCCTCTATCCTCCCTCTCATTCACACACATATATTCTGTCTTAGTCCTGCTGACCTTCATTCCTCTTCTCTCTAGAGCATATCTCCATCTCTCCAGGGTCTTCTCCTCCTGTTCCCTACTCTCACTACAGATCACAATGTCATCTGCAAACATCATAGTCCACGGAGACTCCTGTCTGATCTCGTCTGTCAACCTGTCTATCACCATTGCAAATAAGAAAGGGCTCAGAGCTGATCCTTGATGTAACCCCACCTCCACCTTAAATGCATCCGTCACTCCCACCGCAGACCTCACCGCTGTCACACTACCCTCGTACATATCCTGTACCACTCTTCCCTCATTATCCTTTATCACGTTTACCTGCTGCACATCTTTCTTAGCTCGGTTCCTCTGTCTAGCCAATCGGTACAGGTCCTTTTCTCCCTCCTTAGTGTCCAAGCTTTCATACAACTCTTCATATGCCTTATCCTTAGTCTTTGCCACCTCTCTCTTTGCCATGCACCTCATCTCCTTATAATAACTGCTCTTCATTAAATAATAAATTAACTTTCCAATCTACTAAAAAGTTTGCAAATGTTATTCAATAATTGATAATATTTTAGACTGAGTAGTCTGTATATTACCCTGAAAATCTCTTAACCTCTTCATCTTGAAATGTTCTGTTTTAACATACTTTAATGTAAAATGGAGAAATGTCATCTTTATTTCCCTGAATCACATATCTTTGTCTAAAAAACAATGTGTTAATTCTATTGGCAGTGAGACAATTTAACAATTTCCAAATATGCGACAACCTTTGTTAAGAGAGTAGCTTCATAATTCTCATTAACATTACTGTAGCTATTATCTTATTTAAATGTATGTTTTAACATTATAAAATATTTTTACAGTTTTCTTAAACATTATCCAACAAGATGTCCCGTAGTTAGAAAACAGATACATAGAAATTTGTTGCTTACAAAAATGGTTTTCATTTGAATTCCAAACATCATTATCTAGAACCATCAAGTTTTTTAATGCATTCCCCTTCAGGTATGAAATGTCTATGAAAATAAATAGAAAACAAAGTAGCATGATCAGTAAAATGCAAATAGATTCATAGGTAAGTACTAGGCTAGCTGCCCTTATGGGTCATTTTAAGCCTAGCCAATTTCTCTTTTTCTGTTGGTATTAATCTATTCCATTTTGATAAAGCTTGGTCTTACCCATACCATAGTCAATAATTATATATTACCATTAATGAGAGTAAATGGAATCATACCATAGATAAATTGAGGGGAACCATGCATGGGATATAGCATTTAGAAGCTGCCTCTGTCAATTAGTAATATAGGGGATAGTCCTGGGGTAAATGTGATGCTTCCCATCCATACATGGACAAGGATGAACTTTGCTTTATATGGATGGCGAGTTTGTTCCAGAACAGCTGTATCCTCTGCAAGATATACTTATCCCTCCAAACTATTCTTTTGATGTTGCAGAAGAGGTTTAGATCGCTAGACTGAGGATTTCTGATGTTATTTGACTTGCTGATGTGCAGTAAATCCATCACTACTGGGTCAAAGGATGCCTTGTATGCCAGACGCAAGTCACTTCTTAGCAGTCTGTAGGATACAGAGTATAATGACAGGATTTTTGGTTGGTTCATGTAGGACATGTTATTTAGATCTTCTAACATTTTAGTAAGGTATCTCTGTGGGCATTCTAGTTGCTGCATGTGTTTGGACACATGTATGCCAAAGGGCATTATATTCAATAACTGGCCTAATGAGGGCTGAGTAAACTGGGTTAATGATCTCCCTAGATGTAGACACAGTCTCTTTGTTTATACGTTGTTCAATATAGAAGGATTTTCTTAAAACAATGGATATATTTTGGTCAAAAGTTAGATCGCTGTCCACATAAGTTCCCAAATCCTGAACAACTGGGTCAACTCGTAGAGGTGTATAGTTAATCTGGTAGTTCCCTGGGATAGATTACTTCCCAAAGGATACAATAATGCATTTTTGGCATTTAGTTTCAGTCCACGATTTTGGCACCAGTTATTTACTTGGGAGAAACCATCCTGCAGGATGGTTAAGCCATTTCAGGATTCAGTGATTGCTCCTAAGTTAAAGTCATCTACAAACTTGGTCAGCTAGAGCCCTTTGATATTGGCTTTTTCTTCAGAAGAGTAGACGGTAAACAAGAGAGGTTCCAACACAGAACCTTGAGGACTCCACTGGTGACTGGTCTCTTTGTGGAAGTAACTTCCCCTATTTTGATTTCCTGCATCCTGCGAGTCTGCAGGCAATCCAGCGTGGTGACACGGGCATATTTCCAGTTTAGTTAGCTTTTCTAAGATATATATATATATATATATATATATATATATATATATATATATGTAAAAAAAAAAATATATATATATATATATATATATATATATATATATATATATACACACACACATATAATAAATGTAATATATCATACTGATTTAACAAGATAGTTTCAGGATATGCAAAAAAAAGTCAATTTCAGTTTTTAATGTTCCTTGTGGCTATGTCAGCCCTGTAAAGGGGTTTAATGTTAACTGTCCACAGTTCAATACTTCTCTCATAAGCAATGTGTCATGCTTATGTTTTCCTATACTTTCTCTTAAATGGCAATTAAAATCTTCCATTAATATAATATTTATATTGTTACATAAGCCTATAATTTAAAAATAGTATTCACTTTTTTTCACATTAGTAGAAGCATATAAACAAATTAGACTAAGGAAGCACACATACACTTTAAAATCACATACAACAAGAAATCCTGGATTCACAGCAATGATGTCCAGTAATACAGAAGTACATTTGTATAGCACCACAATACTTCTACACAGAGCTTCACCAAAAGACCAAAAAGAAAAAAAAAAAAAAAATATATATATATATATATATATATATATATATAGAGGATCACTACTAATTCCTGAATACTTATATTACTGAAGACCGGAATCTCGAGACCAGATAACCAAAAGACAAGAAGACTGGAAGACCAGAAGGCGAAATTTGAAATACCGAACACTACACTAAACATACACCACACACACACACACACACACACACACACACACACACACACACACACACACACACACACACACACACACATCATCACCCAAAACACAAACACACAAACCTACACTACAGAAATGCAGGGGGGCATGCGCCCCTGCACCCCCCCATGTGGGGGGCTGCGTCCTACACACCCCCCTACTTACATATTCCAATTCCAAGATCGCACTATACAAACACATGAAAACACCACCACACACCTACATTCCCCCCACACACACACATCACAGTCAGAACACACACTTACACACACACACTAAAGCCCCTAACCAACTCAACCAAACGTAGATACTTACCTAACCTCCTGACATCTCCGTACTTCGCGATTTTAAAATTTGCGCTTCTGGTTTTCTCATCTTTCGGTTACCTGGTCTCGAGATTCCAGTCTTCGGTAATGTAAGTATTCAGGATTTAGTAGTGATCCTATATATATATATATATATATATATATATATATATATATATATATATATATGTCCCCAATAATTTTCTACTTGTTGCTGATACAGAACTGTTAAATTGAAAACATCCAATAAACATAAAATCTGCAATAGTATATTCATAAAACCTTCAAAATGGATAATCTTCCTTTTTCATTAATAAAACTATTCACATTTAAACAATAAACTGCAGTACCATAGCAGCAATACCACCAAAAAATATACTGAAAAAATAAAAATACCGCCAAGAAAAGGCCACTGAAAGGAACAAAATCCAAGGTTTAATAAAACACTTACCGCCTTGGCATAAACACATTCCAAGAGTAAAACACGCTAAGCAAGATCAGTTTAAATACTTTCCTTTTCATTCATTAATACAATTATCAAAATCATCCCCCAGTTAAACAATAATATAATTAAATTATTTAATCACATATTTAAATTACACTCTTTGTTAAGCCCAAAGGGTTCCAAGGTACCATACTTTAAGATAAAAAGTGTTTCTTTCTTAAGCAATTTTTCTTTTATGCTAACATGTTCTCCAAAGCAAACTTCAACCTTCTCCAAAACAGACTTTTAACTCGTAAGGGTTGGAATTATGATACTGTAAAAAATGAGCACCCAATGGGCTTTCCTGTTTTTTATTTTTAATATCCCTCACATGTTCTTGTAGTCGAATCCTGAAACTTCTATAGGTTTTCCCAATGTAAAACAGGTTGCAGGTACACTTCAACACATAGACAATTCCTTCCATGCAGCAAGTACAATGCCTCGGGATAAATCTACCTTTGCTGACATATGGAAAAAAAATTAACTAAATGTTTACAAACTGAACATTTATTGCAAGAAGCAGTGCCCTTAACTGTAATATTTACATTCATGCTAGTTTGTGAGGGACAGAACTGATTATGTACCACCATATCCCCTAGATTTCTAGCTCTTTTGTAAGAGATTTTAACCTGTTTAGGCAGCAAATGACATAAATCTTTGTTCTTTAGTAACATTGGCCAAAACTGTCTAACAGTCTTTACAGTCTTGTCAGTAAGTATGTTGAAAGCAGTAACAAAATACACCTCTATTTGATTGTTTTTATCCAGAGGTCCATTATTCCTATCTTTAAGAACACGTCTCACATCATTATTTAAATCATAAGTATTTTTATACCTGTCATATCCACCTCTCACTTCCATTATTTTAAGTTTAGCCTCTGCAACCTCTGCCACAATATAACCTCTGTTATAAAACATCTGTTCAGCTTCCACTATTTCTTTATTGAATACTTCATCATTACTACACAATCTATGAATTCTCAAGAACTCATTATAGGGTAATATAATAATAAATGTCCAAGATGATAGCTGTTGCTACATAGAAATTGATTTATTTGATTAAACTTATTATATAAACTTGTTTCAAACCCATTCAACTTAATATCCAAGAAATTTACCTTAGGCCCTAACTGTATTCCATCAAATTTAAAGCCCATGTTATTGACTTGTAAATCATTAACAAAAGTACCAGCATCTTCAACTCCACCTTTACACAAAAAAATGAGGTCATCAATAAATCTCAAATATAAAACAACACTGGACTTATAAAAACTGTGGGGATATATATTATCCATCTCAAATTTGGCCATAACTAGGTTGGCATACATGGGGGCAAACGCAGCCCACATAGCTGTTCCCTGTAGCTGGTGAAAAATTTCCCCATTAAATGTAAAGAAATTAGTAAGACAAAAGATCACCAACTCAATAAGAAAATGTGACATGGGTGAATCACCCAAAAAATAAAATAGTCTGTATTCCTATCTCATGTTTTATGTTCGTGTAAAAACTTTTAACATCCATACATAGCCAAAACATAGAATCATTCCATTGGAAATCCCAGATTTTATTCAAAAAGTCCTGGCTATCCCTAACATAAGAATGAATACCCAAAACATACTTTTTCAGATATTCATGTAATAAATTGCTAATATGCCTCAAAAAATATTTTTCTGCAGAGACTATAGGTCTTCCATTAAGATTTTCCAAACCCTTATGAGTTTTAGGAACACAATAAAACACTGCTATCCTACTATTATCTACTTGAAACTTTTTGGTCACATCATTTGATGAAAAGTAACCCAATCGATGCCCCTTATTAAGTAGTAATAGAAATTCATCAACTGCTTTTAAATAATCAGAAATGTCACATTTTCTATAAATATCTGTGTTGTTAAGATGAGAATAACAAATATCCACATACTGGGTATAATGCAGTATTACAGTTTGGTTCCCCTTGTCAGAAGGTTTCACCACTACATTCTTATCACAAAACTCACAAAATTCCAACCACTGTTGTTTACTCAAATTGTAACAAATACTCGCTTTGTTGTCAATACATGTGCTATAAAGTTGTTCTACTTCAAAATGTAAAATAGAAATGTATCCTTGTATACTATTATTGGTAAATGGAGGAATAAAGTGACTCTTTACCTGAATTTATATCCTCCTAATTAACCTTATTATTGTATCAGTAAATGCAAATGCGTCTGTAGCCCTACTCAAAAAATTCAAGATCACTCTGTTGAATGCTTTCTCTGCATTAAGACTGAACAGTAACAGTGGTGTTTTCTTACATTCTGCTTATATCTGGATCATCATTGCTCTGTTAATGTTATCAAATGTTTGATTCCCTTCCACAAAACCTCACTGAACTATATCTATCAATTTTGGCAAGACCTTTGCCCTTCCTTTGGCTAGTATAGGCAGAAATACTTTATGAACATGGTTTAAAGTTGAAATTGTTCTATATGAGGCTGGGTCTGACAGGTCATTACTGTCTTTAGGTAACACAGCTGCCACAGTTTTCTTCCAAGATGTTGGTGCATAACAGCATCTTGAAATACCATTGAACAAAATCTTCCAGACTGTTATCACTTTCTTTCCTCCTAAATTCCAGGCTTCTACAGGAATGCCTTCTCTTCACGGAGACTGTCCTGCAGACTGATTATATGTCACCATTTTTATCTCCCTCTTCCTATGTTAACTGCTAGTTGTTGAGCTTCATCTTTCTCTAACATTGGCATAACTAAGCCTTCCATAAATATCTCCATTTGTGTTCTCTCTTCATTTCCACATTTCTCTGCTTTATACAAGTTTTCACAAAATTTCCAAAATATATCTAATACCTCTGCAGGATCTCTGGTTATTTTTTGTTACAGGCTCCCTAAGCTTGGCAACCCTTTCTATATTCTGTTGCCTAAGTTGCTGTGGGAAAAGTTTTTCTGCTCTGGAGTTGTTATTAAAAATAGTTGCTTAAAAGTACTCTTTCTAAACTCATGCATATTATCCAAATACTCACTTATTTTCTCTTTAGCACTCTGCAGTTGTGCCTTGTCTTGTTTTTGTGAGATTCCTCTTATTCTGTAGTACTTTAACTTCTGTCAGCCCCTCTACATAATTTATATTACTTCTTAAACATATCTATTTGACTTTTATTTCTACTCCGCTTTTAAACTCCATTTTCATTTTATCCACTCACTAGCTATCACCTCTGAAGAAATTTCTGTATTCCATAATATTTCTCAAATATTTTCCACTACCCATTTTTTTAAATTCCTCTGTTTTTAGCAAACAGTTGGGAAACAGCCAATGTCATCTTTTACTTGATTACCCTGTATTTTATCTTTGTTTTTCTTGGTCTAACTAGAACAGTTATTGGATATGCAATGAAGCTTTCAATTAAATGTTCATGTTCCTGTGGAACATAATTTCTAGCCAGTCTAGACCAGTATTGTACCTTGGGGAATACTACGTAAATTCTGCCCAACTTCCTACTACTGACTTCATGTCCTGCATTCATAAATTTCTTCAGAAATGTACTGCCTTTTGTTATATTTTTCCCTTCTTGGACTACCTTACACATCCTCACTATTGCAAATCAAGTTCTATTCCCAACCCGTAAGTCCTATTCCATACTGAAAGCTAATTATCACCCCCCAAAATTTTTCTTAAGCTCCATACTAGCAGTTTTTGGTGGAATATAAATACATGCCAGCATAATCCTTCTCCCTTGCCATTAGTCTCTTGCTACCACAAATCTATCATTATTGCCTTTTTTCCTGTTCTATCATTAATGCATCTCACCTAGCAATCAGTATTATTACTGTTCTTTTCCTTTGTCCAGATATTCTGCTCCATCCTGAAATCCTCTATCAGTCACATGCACATTTATTTCAAAATGTGTCTTCTGCAGCATCGCTATTTGCACTCTGCATTTCTTAATATAATTAAATACCATTTCCATTTTGTCTATGCCTGTAAGGCCATTTACATTCAAAGACAGTATAGATAGCGTAGCCATTATTATAAAAAGCTATTGTTTCCACCTGTTATATATGACCATTTTTATGTATATTTCTAATGTTGTCTTAACATGCATGCACTGTTTGCCAGGCTGATTTTTTATATAGTTGTTTTTTTTTTCTCATCTCTATTTGAACTTGTGTCACATTTTTCAAGATTGTTAGTTTTAAAGAAACCCTAAAAAAACTAAATAAATTTTCAGAACACCCACATCCCCTAATAACTTAAAACAACACATAAAATAATGTAGATCTTCAAAAAATCAAGTTTAATCCTCCATACAGGTGCAACTGCCCCAAACTGACAGTTGCATCCACAAGCATTACCTAACCTAAAATTAAGGTTACCCATGTTAGAGTGCATGTTACAGCCAGGGTTCCCACTTATTGATTGCTGCCCATTCTTTTCTTATCTCCTTTCCCCTCCCAGCTGTGAGAAACAGTTTGTATGCTTTCAGAAAACTTTAAGAAAAAGTGTACTGGCTATCTTTAAATAAAACTAAATTCTACACTGTTCTATTAAATTCATTAAAGTATTAAGGCTATGTATACTATCTGTTCTTATCAGTTTAAAACATCTCTTTCTGTTGCTACATTATGTAAAGTAAGCTGTGTTGTCAATTAATTAGAATGCTTGACTTATATTTACACATCAGACAACAGATAAAGTAAAGAATAGCAAGTGTCAATAAACATCCAACCATTAGGTCGTTTTTGTTCTGACAATAGCTCCCAGTCAAGGAACAAAACAAATATGATTACAATATAATTTGCCAATGTAATATGCCTAAAAGAAAAGAAAGCATATGAGAAGAAACTGAAAACTGACTTGACTTTAAGTGGATCTGAAAAATACAGGGAGAGAGTGACTCCATGAGAGAAAATATGCCCAATAATGTTTGTGTCTTTCGGCTGTTAGGGGTCACCACAGAGGAACTCCGGTCCACTAATGATTGGTAGTGTATTTTTACGTACCAGGTTACCAGCCCTGATGCACAAATTTCAATGAAGGCACGCCCCCATTCACGTATGCCTCCACACAGAAGACCTTCTAGCTGAGAATCGAACGGGAGAACATCTTGCTAAGAGGCGACAACACTACCCAATAATAATGTAAAGAAATGTTTAATACTGGGACAAATTATAAGCTTAATATGCCCATTAATGTTCATTCTTTGAGGTCATGTTAGAAAGTAATGTATTTACATTCACTGGCCAGATTTACATTCAACGGGATGGCATAGCTATGGGCACTTTGTGTGCCCATAGCTATGCCAACATGTTTATAGCACTATGGGAAGAGGATACATTATGCAAGATTGATATGTATTCTTATGTTAAATTCTATCGATGTTCGTTGATTACCTCTTTTTGGTTTGGGCAGGTACAGCCACAGAATTGGAAAGGTTCCTGGCAGAACTAAATGGGATGTTTGAATATTGAATATTTGAAGTTTACTATGAACTATTCTAGAGATAGAATAGAATACATAGACATTTATGTGGAAAGACTTGGGAATGGTTATATCAACACTGGGGTATACAGAAAATGCTACATGAACACCTTGTTGTATAGAGACAGCATGCATCCCCAGTATACATTTAGGAATGTCATTAGGGGACAAGGGATGAGAGCCTCTAGACTGAATGCCACAGATGAGGTATTCCATCAAGAACTGGTCAATTTAAAAGGGACACTGAGTGATGGGGGCTATAATCTTCCTGAAATAGTGAGGAACCTTGCAGAGCTTGATAACCTTAGGTTATATAGAGCTGTATGTTATTGTATTTTTTATATTATATGTATGTATATATATATATATATATATATATATATATATATATATATATATATGGGTCTACTTTAGATGCCCGAACATGCAATTTACCGACACCCACTTTACCGAGACTAAATGTCCGAAATTTGTGTTTACCGACATTTCTTATTACCGACTATGACATGCCCGACATCCTGACTACATTATAATCATTATAAATATAATTTGCAGCAGATAGATATAAAATGACATTATCCCTTTAGGAATTGACGTATAGCAAGACGTAATCATGGCGGACATCTCGGAAATTGGACCAGGAATTGTGGGAAAGATTTACAAACCGATATTGTCACAAAGGAGTAAAGAAATGCTACAACTTGAGGGCTATTTGTACCATTTAGAACGCAGCCGAGGAAACAAACGGTACTGGGGATGTAAGGAAAAGAAGTCCTGCAAATGCAAAGGCAGAGCTGTTACTGTATTAGTTCCTGAAGGAGAGCAACTATTATAATCTGTCCCACATCAGCATTCTGCTGATCCAGCTGAGGTAGAACGCTGTTGTGTTTGCAGTGACATAAAAGTAAGGGCTAAGTACAGCACGGACAACCCATGTTCAATAGTTGATGTGGCAATGGCATCAACATCACTTCAAGCAGTACAAAGTATACCAAGCAGAAAGGCACTCTTGCAAAGTATCAGTAGGGTACGAAGGCAACAGAATATACCAGAGCGATGCCATGAGATAACTTTAATGAGCATAAGTTGTAGTGACTACCCTTTAAAGTCTGGATCCTTTATTTCCAAGCGTATGGCTGATAAAAGCACTGATAGTGTAGTATACGCATTTACTACAGTGAATAATTTATATGATATGAGTACTGCTTCCATTTGGTTAATGGATGGAACCTTTTTCAATAAAGGAGTAACCTGTCGACAACTCTACAGCATTCATGGACTAGTCAAATGCGGTACTTACAATAAAGCTGTACCATTACTTTACGCCTTGATGAGTAGGAAATCATTACAGTGTTACAATTTCCTATGGCACTGTGTCTTCTATTTGCTAAGCACAAATGGTTTCCAAGTTAATGTCTGTTTCATCCTATGTGATTTTGAAGATGCGGCACTAAAGAGTATTAGGCTCAATGTTACAGGAGCTAAAAGTAAAGGTTGTCTGTTCCATTTTGGCCAAAATATCTGGCGAAAGGTCCAGTCTTTGGGATTAGCAGCAATGTATAATACAGATACGTCATTTCAATTGAGTGCAAAATCTCTAGTAGCATTAGCGTTTTTGCATGAATCTGAGGTAGTGCCTACATTTGAAGAATTGAAAGTATGTTTTCCAGTTGAAGGGCGAGAATTGTTGAAATATTTTTCTGATTGGTACATTCACGGCAGACTGCGTAAATTTACAACTAGAATGTCAAGCTCAATTAGATTTCCACCTCTATTTCCTATTCCATTCTGTAACGTGTGTGAACTCAATGAATTGCATTTGCCACGAACCCAGAATTCTGTCGAAGCATGGCATAGGCACTTAAAATGTTTATTAGGATCCCGAGCAATTGATTTAAATACACTTTTATGCATGCTTTGTCTAGAGAGCAAGACAGAGTAGATGAGCTATGGGTCCGAATGGCAACTGGTTTTCCTCTGTCCCCTAAGAAACGGAAATTATTAAAGCGGCATGAGCAATTTGTCACTGTGCTGAATAATAGACAGGAATACAGTGCCGTACAATTTGTAAATAGCATTGCGAGGTTGTTAAAGATTTGAGATGTTTATTATTGCTAATGTGTATATGATCCACGTTTGACTGTATTGCTAAGGATCAGAAATTATCAGAGCAATCCGAAATATTATTTGTTGTATTTGGAAGTGCTTACTATAAGAAAATGGCAGCATTTATGGCAGTGTTACGGAATGTTCATTTCATTTGTAAACAGCGGTTAATTTGTGTTGGATTGCTTAACAAATATGTGCAGAAAAGTATTAATTTGATGAAAGACTTCTTTCTGGATATAGCACATTGCTATGAAGGGTGTTTACTGGCTGATATGGTATTACTTTCCATGCGGGATTATTGTTCTCAAGGCGCACTAGTTTAATGAATGTCGGTAAAGTGCACGTCGTGGCTAATGGGTAGTCGGGCAACTGATTTGTCGGTCATTTGGGGTCGGTAAAGTAAGTGCCGGTAAATTGCACGTTCGGGCATCTAAAATAGACCCATATATATATATATATATATATATATATATATATATATATATATATATATATATATATATATATCTTATTACTTTTTATTTTTTCATTCTTGAATGATTTTATATAGAGACTCTGGCAAGGTTTTCTATGGTCTGAAGAAGCTCTTATGTGAAAGTGCTTACCTCCTTCATTAAATAAGTTTTTATATTGCATTATATGGCTGGACTCTTCAATATACTGCCTGGTTTGTGTGTTGCCATATTTTTTATCAAATTGAAAACTGACTTGACTTTAAGTGGATCTGAAAAACACAGGGAGAGAGTGACTATATGAGAGAAAATATGCCCA